>NC_068418.1:1866768-1916646 GCF_023724105.1 Carassius gibelio
AACATTCTTTTCAGTTGAATGTTTAATGGCCTTTAAATTACCTTTTTAATAGTGAGATGGTTATTCAGGTTTGTAAATATGTTATTGTCAGACATAGTCAGACATTTTCAAATTGCAATAGTCTTAATTTTACTTAATGTTGGTATTAATATTGAAAAAAATTGAAATATGCATATACATTTTAATTTATGGCATTTGCATATTAAACCTTTATGGTGCAGTGTAGATTGAAACATATGGCTGATAGGAATTCATGGATGACCTTAATTTTTATATTAAACCAGATAAGTACACAAAAACATATGAATAAAATGCTATACAGTTGTTATAGATACTGTAATATTGTATCTTATTATAATCCAGAAATTTCTAAACTGTCATCCTTCACTAATCCTTATCTGCGTTGTGTAAGGTTGCAAACTACATCAAGGATCAGTCAATGCAGAACTTCCAGGCTGTGGTGATCTCCCTCAAAGAGGAGTTTTACACAAAAGCAGACTCCCTGATCGGAGTCTATCCAGAGGTAAGATTCTCACTCACATCATGTGTTAATTACTGTGCTATTTAAATCAACATCTCAATGAAACACTGATACACATCACTGAATAATTCTGGATTAAATATATTTGTGTCTACACAATATGTTGCAATTGAGAAACCACATACAGATTTCATACTCAAATTGACAATATAATGGCTAACTTCAGATGACAACTATTTTACATAAATTCAACTTTGCATAAAGTATTTTATACAATAAATATTGTGTCAAAGCAGCTTTGCAGTATTAGCAAATGAGGCAACGGCTATTTTAGGGTAAGAACATTTTCAGAAAAAAAAAAAAGAAAGAAGTTATTGTAAATGTAATTTTGATGATCAAAGATGAGTTTTAAGGGATAAAATGTTTGACTACAGGGGGACTTTTAAGACAAAAACAACTGTTTATGATCTACTGATGTAGTTTTCTGCATGCTGGTCAGTATATTTGAATGAAGTCAATTCTTTCTGTTACTGCAATTAAATCATTTTAAATCACATTAAAATGCAAATGCAGGAATAGTTGAGCAGAATCTAAATGCACGCATCTTATCGAATACCAGGTTCCTCTTTATGGAACTCGAGCTGCATTGAGATGCTTTGGGAACGCATTCAGTGGGACTTGTGACCATTGCTTATGGTCTACCAGGACCTGCCTTTATAGTTTCCAGGTACTACGGCTCCCTGTCTGTGACATCTCGTCCATCCATTGGACTGATTACAAATGTGATTCAGAGCATGGTCCCGCTGAAGGCATTCCTAAAGCGTCTCGATGCAGTGTCTCGTGCCCTTGGGGGACCAGGGTTGCATACGTAAACTTGAGGCTTTCTTAGAATCCTAGTTCTAAAATGGAACCGGATTTCAATACCCAAACCTAAATATCACCCACTTCAAGGCTGCTTAATGTGAACTAAATGGTATATGAGGAAGTTATAAACATGAGCAGTATGGAATTCTGTAGAGATATTTATGAAACCATATGTATTGTTAAAGTGCTGTATGAATAAAAGTGACTTGACTTACTATGCATGTCACTAATTGTCTGCCCTTCCTCGACAGCAAGGAGACTGCGTCATCAGTAAAGTCCTGACCTTTGACCTCTCCCAGTATCCTGATGCCAACCCCAATCCCAATGAATGAGACATTACTCACATACCTAGAAATATTTGTCTGTTTTGTAGTTTTCAAAGATCAGCTTGGCTTTTTTGCTTTTAGTGTTTAAACATCAGTCTCTTGCTAGATTTGAATGTAGTTCATTATGATTTGTGCTTTTTTTGTGGTTGCTTGGGTCAAAATGTATTTTTGTTTTGTGCTTTTTGGCAATCATGTGATTTTGATTAATACATTGAAACTAGATTAGTCTGACTTTTCTAATATTTTTAACTCTGCATAATTAGCTTTAAAGCTTCATAATGTAAAACTTCACAATAGAGGTTATGTAATGACGAAGACCTGCAGTTTAACTGATTTTGTTAATTGGTAAAAGTTTTATCTCCACTTTTGTATTGACTGTATTTGTCCTTTTTAGTATGTTAAGTTTTAAGTCATTTTCTCTTGGAAAATAAACTTTGCTTCCCAGTAATATTTGATTACGCATGAATGTCTTGTTTGAATTTTGTTTGTTTGTTTAGTTTGTAATGGCTTTATGTAACTTAAAATGTTTACTTTGGTTGTAATGGATCCATGCAGCATCTTACTGAGTATATGTAGAAGGTCACACCTTAACGTGCTATCTATATATATTAAATCAAAGGTCAGGCTCCAAGCTTTCAAATGACGCCTATTTTGTGTTAAGGCAGATATTTTGAGGTTATATAATAGACAAAAAAATTCTAAATTTTACATTCTGCTTGCCAAGTATTCAATAGAGCTCTCCAACTGATTAATTAAATTCATGGGTTTTGTTATTGTTTACACACAAAGAAGCAATGGATTGTTTTGATTTTGGACTTATTTCAATCACAATAAATTTGCTGTAAATAATATGCCATTTTCCACGATCAGAGAGTGTTTCATGAAATTATAAGCATAAAAAACATGAATATTGCAACGTGTGCATTTGGAGTTTCATGTGTTCTAATTCAATGACGAATATCATTGGTTCTGATAGAAGGATAGATAACAGAGGATAACTCTGGGCTCATGTTAATCGGGAGAATTTTCTGAAATTAATGACGTGTGGGTTTTCAAGTCTTTCAATCTATGCATGTTTCGTGAAGTTATGAATAAAAACTCAACGCGAAGCATAGAGCAGTTTTTCTTTGCACTCCACCGATCTGCTTTCATGTGTTACAGCTCTGGACAGATTATGGTAAATTGTGACTTTTATTTTTTTAATCTGGGATTAAAAAATTTGTGCCTGTGCAGTTTTGTGTGTTTATAAATTCATGAGAAAAATATTTTTTAATCAGGAGAATCTGCTCTAAATAATGGTAAGTAAAATGGTCACATAAATTTTCAAATGAGGGTGATTACTTGTACAAAAACTTGCTTCCATTTATTGCTGAACAATTATTTTATTCTCAGTGAGACCTTTAAAATTACATAAAACACATGACTATCTGAGTTGAATGATATTTTTGACAGAGTATATGGCACAAAAAAAGCAACAAAAACATTTGGAAGTAATGATAAAATAAACGATTTTTCATTAATTTTTGTTGATCAAGGCAGTGGTTTGGAAAATATGATTAGTAATATTGTTGCAGACTAGGGGCTTTTTGCCCACGGTACACTGTTGCTATGAAGAACATAATTTTTTTGTGTGTATTTGGTGTAATTAAATGTTTATGCGGTTTAAGGTAAAAAAGAAAGAAAAAATGCTACTCTACCCCAGTCCTTGTGCCCCCGATTTGTGCATATTTTGCATGCCTCTCTTTGTTAACACCGAATTTAAACACCTGGCTTGTTAGAAGTGAGCTCTGTGCATGAACTGTCTTTACACACGGACAAGTGGAACATAAACGTTCGCTTTGGACTGGAATCATGGCAAAATATTCTGTGATGTCCACTTGACAGGGCACTTACTTTCGAATAGAACAAACTTCTGACGCCATAAGAGAAACATAGAAAATGTGCAGAGCAGGGGAGTGCGAGGACTGAAGTTGAGAATAAAATGGACGAGTTAATTTTTATAAAGAATTTCTCTTTGGGTTTGAGACTTTAGTCTTTGCAACTTTACAGATCTTCTTCAATTGGCTTTTAATGTGCATTAATGGGTTTTAAAAATGAGTATTGATTTTTAAATAAAATGGACAGTCCTGGCACAAATGGAACAGAATATTTATAGAATTGTTGTTGTATAAAATCAGTATCTCAGTATTGCTAATCATGCAGGTATTAAATAAATACTCTTGCTAGTGTGATATTGCTTAATGAAAAGGGCCAAAATAATGCATACATTTCTGTCCCCACCAACTTTCAAACCAAACCTACACCTTTGCAAGGCATTGATACATCCTCATCTAACTTGTTTAGACGCTGACGTTCAAATCACTACTAGTGTATGCTCCTAAAAGAGTAACACCATGTTATTCCTTCACAACGGGGCACAAAGTCACTCTCCAAAACCTTATACCATTACTGTCGCTTTGGAGTAATACGTTGCCAACCTCCATCCAGATGGCTCAGACCATCATATCTTTCAAGGAGCAGCTGAAGGCACATTCATTTCAACAAGCACTTAAGCTTGTGCACTTCAGCACACACTAGCTTGCTTATAAATGTTTAATATACCTTGCATTGTGTGAATATCATTGGCTTTTTGTTGAAATGCTTTGTTCCTCTTTTTTTAAGTCACATGACCTTGGCACTGCCAGTCAAATGCTCTGCTGTTTAAACTACAGGAGCACCTGAACTTAACTGATAGATAATTATCATTCATAGCTTATGCCTGTCAAGCCACTCCATACAAATGTGATACAAACAAAGTATAATAAAATACACAGACATTCGCCTTTATAACCTGCATACATTAGTATTCAATTTGTTTTAATATGTGAAAAGTAATTTCAACAAAATATGGTAAGCCTCAAGTTTAAACGTTTATCAGTAAATGTTTTGATTCATCAGTGTTATTGATATATATTGCATATTCTGTTTTAGAAACAGCACCATTTGTTGAAACAGTTATGCAAACTTTTTTTTACATTTCACTATTCTTAAAGTGAGAAATCGTGTCAAAGAATAAAATGGTATTTGGTATTTATATCTTGGTATTTCTCTTTCAAAACTATAAAGAGAAAATAATTGTTTGTGTGTGTGTGTGTGAGAGAGAGAGAGAGAGAGAGAGAGAGCTCTCTGAAGATAACTTGTATCTGAAGATAATTTGACTAAATATCCTTCATGCTTAAGATGACTTGTATCTGAAATATCCAAAAGTTATAAATGAGCTCTTATTTAAAATTGTAAAAACTCAAAATAATTAGAATTATGACGTGTAAGCAGCTTTTACAGTATAATTTTTTTTTAGTGCCAATTTTTAAAATCACCCCTGCTCTCAAAGGTCTGTGCAGTGTTCAAGCCTCTGCCTCCAGGCTTTAGCATGTCACACTCGCAGAGCAACTCCGTCTGTAATTCTGCTTTGGTTTCCTCTGCCCTGGATGGAGTAATGTAAATTATGCTTTCTCCAACTAATCCCAGTTTGACTCCGGAGCTGTTCTCTACATTTAAGCATTCTGGCCACAGCATTGAATGGGTTTTAATGTTTCTGGTTATAACATTTTTTTTTTATTGCCTAAAATGTGTAACATTACACGCAAAATTGTGTAAACGAACACGCAAGGATAGTTTTCTGTCTACTGAATTCTGTTTAAAATATTTTAAAGAAGTGATTTGAGTTGTGCCCCCTGCATTGGACAGAGGGCAGCTCAAATATAATTTCTGTGTATCTGTTCCAGAGACTCTTATTTTGATGGTCTTTTTCACTGTTTTTTTTGCCTTTTCCTACTTTGTGTTTCAATTCTGTTGTCCTTGGTTGTCATCAGTGTTGAAGAAAGTAACTTTTAAAAGTAATGCATTACAATAATCCATTATTTCTTAAAACAAATTAGTTACATTTTATGAAAAGTAATGCGTTATTTTATGCATTACCTTTTCTTCTCTGGACTGGGTGTGCTTGTTTGTTTTTAATATAAAAAGTACTAGTTCTGGCAAATGTAAAATCCCTTTCACACCTAAAATGAAATGAATTAGCCTCAGGTTAAAGGAAATTAAAATTAAAAAAAGTTTGCTTCTACCTGCTTTTATTAATTTTGAGGAATTTTGTGCATGTGAGATGAGTAATGATCATGAAATGGTCATAGAAATACAGTAACATCATGTTCACAGCACACACAAAGCCTCTGCATTTAGGCTACTCCTGAGTTCTATCAAACATAGAAACACCAGAGCTCTCAGTCTTCAATAAATTGGATTGCAAGTTATTAAAAGTAATTAAAAGTAATGCATTATTTTACGAGCTTAAAAAAAAAAAAAATCAGATTAAACAACTCGTGTCACTTGTAATGCATTATACCCAACACTGGTTGCCACAGTGGCTGATTTATGTTCACCTGTCCTGTTAAGTTATTATATCTGCTTATGAGAGCATTAGAGGCAGGCGTGTACCATTCATTCACACACGCAGAACATGCAGATTTCATATCTTTTCGCTGTTAAATATTCATAGTACGATCATTTTGATTACATGAAAATAATGTTGTACATCCCTACTTTTGATTTATTCATTTAAATTTTGCCCAATTCCGTAGCGTCCAGACCGTCAGTTTCTGGGACTGGATTCCGCGATTCAGTCTGGAATTTATGTTTTAGAATTGTGTTACAATTTAATTTCACGATTACATTGGCTCCCTGTTAGTTTTAGGGGTTGATTTAAAAAATGTGGATGCTTACTTACTAGGCTTTGCATTGGTTGGCACCTCAATATTTGTCTGAGCTTTTAATTCCTTATACTCCAACACGTGACCTTCACTCATCTTAAACTGGACTTTTTAACTGTTCCATTAACCCCTTTAAGATTGATGGGCAAAAGGGCTTTTTCTTCATTATTGCCAAAACTGTGGAATACTTTATTATAGACAAGCTAAAACTCTCAACTCTTTTCTTTTTTTTCTTCTTTTTTTTAGGGTAGCTTTTAATTAAACATTTGTATTATTAAACATTTATATATTATTAAAATTGTTTTATTTGCTGTTGTTTGATTTGTATTTAACATTTTTGGTTGTATTATTTATATTTGTATCTTTTTATTTAAGTTATTTTTTTTCAGCGTTTTGAGATCTACATTTAAAGGCGCTATAGATAATAAAGTTTATTATTATTATTATTATTATTATTATTATTATTATTATTATTATTATCCACCACCAGACAGAATCAAGTTATGCATTATGTTGAAATTGCGTCGATGTTTTGTTATCAGATACAAAACAGTCAGGGAATCATGCCAAGTGGGATGAGACACATAATTCTCGCACTGTAACGTTAACTGTCCCCTTCAAAAACACATGACTGTGGACTGCAAAGTGCTGCTATGGCGAGCCAGCCCTTCGCCATTGGAAGGAGTCAAACGACGTAATCATGACTAGTGAATATTCAAGTCACCAGTCTTCGAGCAGTATGGTGGGCATTCTGTCTGTATGTGTGCTATTTGTGTTAATGTGTGTTATTAATGGAGCGTCGTGAGAAAGCCGTCATGAGAAAGAGAACGCGCTGCGAGAGCACAGGTTAGACTCAAATAAATATCTATGAGCATGAGATACTGCATGAAAACTGCGTTTTCAATGCTCTCGCTCTCTCTCAGACACACGCACGCACGCACGCACGCACACACACACACTTGTTTCACTATGATGTCTTCCATCGTTTTAATATCAAGTTATTGGTATTTTCTATTGCCTAACCCTGTCCCTAAAAATAACCCTTTACAGAAACCTTTGCATAACACTATATTTTAATACAACATATCTGGCCTATTTTTAAAACTTTTTAACTAGTGAGATTCTGCTTTCTACTTGGTTTTTAGCAGGTTTCACTACATTAGTAAGGACATTTTGGACCTCACAAACATAGTCAATCCTCTCCACACATACATTGGTGTCTGTGCTGGCAGGGCTGTGGTGTCTTCTTACAAATGTGTCAAATGTGTTCTGGATAAACACTGACTTCTGGACAGAGAGCATCTGTCTGCTGTTTGAGTTACAACTATATGGGGAAAAAAGTCAGAATGTGTTAAAAAGCACGTACACTAGTATTTAAAAAAAATACTTTATTATTATTATTTTAAATGATAGTTGCTGTTTTTTATTTATTTTAAATTAGACAGTATCTTCATATTTCTGGGAATTCTAGATGAATTGACTTCTACCCCACGGCTATGGAAAGAATGCCTTATTTTTAATGATTATTTTTAGTGGCATACTCTCGCCTGTTTTGTGGTGAATAGGTGCAGGGTGTTTTAGTGTGACATTGTGTCAGGTGCTTGATGCACCTCCTCCATCAGGGTTCACCAGTTTAAATACACATCTGCTTCAGAGTGGACAAGGCTACACATACAGTTCATTCTTAAGAGAAGACTTCAGCTCTACTGGTCTCTTTGTGCACTTACCATACTCAGACACAGCTGTATCAAACACATCGGTGAATATGTATCAAATTGAACTGACACAAAATCCTCTGGAGAAGATCTGGGTGCCATGGGTGAGCAGTAGGTTGAGACGGCGAAGAGGCTGTAAGTCATACGTCTAAAGAAACATCTCTGTCTCATTCCTCACTATATTTCTGTGGTCTTATCAAGTTTTAAAAGTAGGCTATCAGTTAACTACACTGTTAAAAAATGTATCTTGCTAAGTGAACTTTTTCAATGTTTCTTTGTAAAACATTTGAAACAACTTTTATTTTAGACCTCTGTAAACTATTTTTCATTACACCTTTATATTTAGGGGACTCCCTAAGTGAGAGATAAGAAAGTATATTGCATAGTTTCAGAGCTGGTTTACAACACTTGTGGAAAAACATATTGGATCCATAGCCTCCTTAAAATAGTGACTTGTGAATGTACAACAGCACGAATTAAAAAGGCCAAAGTACTATTGATGCTTTTACTCTAACATACGATTATATAAAGATTTATTTCCCATTTTCTCTGTCCTCTTTTTACTGGACTCTTTAAATGATTGATTATACGTCTGTTTTTTTTTCTGTTTTTTTCTAAAATCATTATAATGTTATATATAAAAGAAAATAAAAAGTAGCTCACAAAGAAAGTTTATTGCATAGTGAAACCACTTTAAAATAAAATCATAGATACAGATGATATTTCCCAATACTACCATTTTGCAGTTATTTGTAATAAAATATCAGTTTTGTGTTTGTTTTGTGTGTTTTTTAATGGTGTTTGATGCAATGTGTAACAGTTTATGTCCTCAGGGCTGTTCACCTCACTGAAGTCCAGTTCACTGCCCTTTGCACACACACAAACAAACACAGAGACAACTGATACAAGAGGCATTAGTACAATATTTTCACTGATGTGAATTACAATGAAATGGGTGGGAGTGTAAGCAATGTTTCTTCATCTCCATTGAGATCAGTTTACAAAACCCATTATAAAACCATATCAAATGATGAATTTGTTTCTGTATGACAATGAAATATTAGACTAATATCTAGTGTTTTTAAAACTGATGAGTTTTTGTTTGTTTAGACATGTTGTGTGTGTTTATTTCAGCATCAGTACCACAGTTCACCAACTCGCCCACCATGATTGTGATGGTTGGTCTGCCTGCCCGTGGAAAGACCTACATCTCAAAGAAACTCACACGCTACCTCAACTGGATTGGGGTTCCCACCAGGGGTGAGAATTATTACACATAACATTATATGAACTAATCAACTCATCAGATTAGCAGGTAAATCTTCTCGTACACATTACAACCTCTATTCAAAAAAGGTTGGGACATTTTGTAAAATGCAATAAAAATCAAGAATCTGTGATTTGTTAATCCTCTTTAAACTTTATTTAACTGACAGACATACAAAGAAAATATCTCTAAAGTCTTCACAGACCGACTGTGTATTTATTTTTGTAAATATAAACAAGTTTTGATGTTGATGGCTGCAACAACTCTGAAGAAATGGGGCATATTGTCACTTCAAATATCCTATTAATTACAATGATTAATTGTTTGAGAATTGAGGATACTAACTGTTAAAGTTTTGCATGCAAAATTATGGTCAAATCTTGCGTTATACAAGACTTCAGCTGCTCATCAGTCCATAGTCGTTATTGCCTGATTCTCCTTTTCATGATGGGACATACATTTTCAATAAGAGACAGTTCTGCTGGCCATCCAGGTGTCTAGAATACCTCACTGCTGTAGCACATGCAGACTGAGAACTGGCATTGTCTTGATCTAATAACCATGGACTTCCCATGAAAGACCTCCATACCATGACAGATATTTCTTTTTGCTTCTGTCACTGATGAAAGTCCGGATGGTCTCTTTGGGACTGAGAATTGGAATATCCATTTTTCCCGGAAACCAGTTGAAATGTGGACTCATGAGTGCAGCACACATGACTATCTAAGGTCTGGTCCAGGGAACCTGTTGGCATCTCTACATTTGATGTACAGCTTTCTCCTTGCGTAACAGAGATTGAAGCTGCATTTCTTGAAGCAGCAGCAGACTGTGGTAAAGCAGTTTTCTGAATTAATCCGGAGCCCATGTGGCTATATTTAACACCAATGATGGTTTCTTATGCAATGCCATCTGAGGGCTCAAAGGTCACAGACATTAACCAGAGATTTCCTTCCTTGCCCTACATGTACTGTGAATTCTCTGGGTTCCCTGAACCTTTTCACAATAAGGTGGTGAAAGACCTTAAATCTTTGCGATTTTGCATTGAGAAATGTTTATTTTATTTTATTTGTTTGACACTCATCCACAAAGCCACATTCAAGTCATCAAGTCACCTTTATTTATATAGTGTTTTTAACAATACAGATTGTGTCAAAGCAACTGAACCACATTAAATGGGAAAAAAAAGGCAGTTCATCATTGAATTCAGTGATGTCATCATCCAGCTCAGTTAGGTTTAAATAGTATCTGTGCAATCAAGTCAACGATATCGCTGTAGATGAAGTGACCACAACTAAGCAAGCCAGAGGCGACAGCGGCAAGGAACCGAAACTCCATCGGTGACAGAATGGAGAAAAAAACCTTGGGAGAAACCAGGCTCAGTTGGGGGGCCAGTTCTCCTCTGACCAGACGAAACCAGTAGTTCAATTCCAGGCTGCAGCAAAGTCATTAAATTTACAAAATGGCCATGCCTTCTTCACTGGAAAAATAAGGTGGATAACCATTTCACTTTTATTTTGCTTCTGTTCCAACTTATTTGAAATGTTTTGCAGCCATCAAAATCAATATTTAAAAATATATATTTAAGCTGGTTAGTGAAAACTTTGGATAACAGTTTCTTTAAACTGACCAAATAGCACAGTTAGTGGTTGATACATGTCATTTCTGGCTAATATATTGGTAGATATTAGAAATATATATGTTTTTGTTGCCAAAATAATATGGTTATTTCTGGAATTTTCACTTGTAATTGGGCAAATTTGGCAAAAGGTTTGGTTATTTTTCAAGAAGTCTTAAAATATGTATCTTTAACTGTGCCTTGGTTGTTGAAATCAAGTCATGAGCATTACTTCTTGCACTATACATTATCACTAATGTGAAACTATTTTAACAGTGTTTAATGTTGGACAGTACCGCAGAGATGCTGTACGTACCTACAAGAGTTTTGAATTCTTCCGCCCAGACAATGAAGAGGCCATGAAAATTCGCAAGTGAGAAACTCACGAGTTTTTTTATCTAAGCAGTATCACCTAAACAAGAGTTGTTAAGCTGTTTGTCTGTATACCAGAAAGGCTGACAAAGTTCATCTTTGAGTCAATGTGGCAGCATTTGTTTCTGAATCCATAATTTGATTGAATGATACTGTGTTTCGAAAGGGTCTCTGAAAAATCCACTGAGAGCCAGTTGCACTAGACTTCCATTTTGACTTCAGATTCTGCTTGGTCACAGGGATGCTCACTTGCAACTGGAATTCACTCTATATCAGTATACCATTCACCCAATCTGATATAAGCAGCAGAACTAACTGTTCTTTCTGTAAACTGTGTGTTTAGAGCGTGTGCTCTGGCGGCGTTGAAGGACGTCTTTTGTTACTTCACTCAGGATCATGGACAAGTGGCAGTAAGTGACAGCATACACACACACGTGCTCACCTAAACATGGATAATTTACTGATGTTATACAGAAATCAGTGATTTGAGAAGGGATGTACAGACACTTTATCTTTCTCTGAACAATTAACACTAAAGTTGATAAGGCAATAAGTGTTATCATAGTAGTTTAATGCTCCAGTATGCTCTGTTTAATGATCCTGTGTGTTTATACACCCCCTGCCAAATGTTTGATATAATTATGATTTTAAAATATATATATATATATATATATATATATATATATATATATATATATATATATGAAAACAGTATATTTTTAAAGCAGCAGAAACTCTAAAATTGTACATTTTGATGGGTAGTGTAAGTGAAAGGTTTTTAATGATGGTATGACTAATTCAGCACATTTATGTTCAGGTGTTTGATGCGACCAACACAACCAGAGAACGTAGAGAGGTGATCCTCGCCTTTGCTAAAGAGAATGGCTATAAAGTGAGTGAAAAAGGTGAACTGATGAATTACTGATCATCAAATTAATGGTAACACTTTAGATTAGGGAACCTGTGTTTACTTGTTAGCCAAGAGTCTACCCTAAATACATTTATTATTTGCTGCTTGTTTGTAGTAAGTAAAGATCTTGTAGTAATAAAGATAAGGTAATGGGTAGGATTAAGGAATTTAGAATATGGCCATGCTTTAAGATGTTCTTTATAAGAAATAATAAACACCCAACATGCATGCTAATTAGCAACTAATTAATAGTGAATAATGTTTATTAATCTAAAGTGTTACCAAATTCCGACCTAATTTCTTGAGTATATTTAGAAAATATTTCCACATTTTATAACTTCTAAAGTAGGGTTGTCTTTCTTGTAGGTGTTTTTTGTTGAGTCTCTTTGTGATGACCCAGAAATCATTGCAGAAAACATCAAGGTGAAGAAACGTTAAAAAGTTATTTTTTATTTTTTACTTTTTATTATTGATCTTTGTGTATTATTGTGGCTGTATGTATAAGTTGCTTTTTAATGAGGTGCATCATTTTAAAATATTACCTGGTCAGTTGTCTGTATTGGAGTAAATATTTGTTTTGTAGCCAATTCTTTAAAAAACATACATGCCCTTCTTTCTATAAAAGACCTTTGTTTATCTGCAGCAAGTGAAGCTGAGCAGTCCTGATTATGTTAACTGTGATAAAGAGGAGGCTGTGGCTGATTTCCTTAAGAGAATAGACTGCTACAGACTCACATATGTTCCTTTAGACGATGACAAAGACAGGTGAAGCATTGTCACGCTGAGTGAATTTGACTAACATGATTGTATGTTTGACATGACTGTAGTGGAAGTCCTCACCATTGCTGTCCTCTCTCTTTGTGTCCACAGGTACTTGTCATACATCAAGATCTTTAATGTGGGCAGTAGGTACCTGGCTAATCAGGTTCAAGATCATATTCAGAGCAGGATCGTCTATTATCTGATGAACATCCATGTCACACCTCGCACTATCTACCTCTGCCGTCATGGAGAGAGTGAACTCAACCTTTTGGGGCGTATCGGAGGGGACTCCGGCCTCTCGGCACGAGGAGTGAAGGTTAGTGTAAATCTGATGAAACTAATGCAAATAGTATTGAGCAGGGCTTTTAGACTGAATTGCTGGCTATAACGTTTTAATGAATTATTATGTTTATTGTTACTGCTAATGTCACTACTAATACCATAATGAAGAGAGGCGTTCTACTTCTTTCCTTCGTCTTAATCCTTCTTGAGTGAGGTATTTGACGTTTATGTTTATATAACATTAATTATATTTATCAGGGATTCATATACATTTTTCTTTTATCCAATTTAAATATTTTGTCTGTCAAATAATTACCTGTAAATTCTATTACAAAAAAAAGAAACAAAAGTAACATCACACCATGATTAGGTAAGCTTAAACAAAGGGAAGCTATTTTTAAGGCAAAAATTTGGTCAATTCAAACAAAACTCTTCAAATAAATTAATGTAAGACTTAAATGGCCTCTGAATAAACTCTAGATTGCACAGACTGACAGGTCATTAAGGCAAACTGAGGATATACAGCATTTAACTACTTGGCACAATTTGATTGATTCAAGTTGCATACACTGCCAAAGTGCTTGCTGCTTTACATTTAAATACTAGAGCACATCACAGCGTGCTCTCAGGGTTTCTCTGAAAATTATAAATGCTATTTGTGCAGCAGCAAACTCTTAGGTGTACTTTACCTTGCGAAAGTATTCATAACTCTACATTTTTTCTTCACATTTTGTTATGTTGCTACTTTATGTCAAACTTCTTTAAATGTATTTTTTCCCACATCAATCTAAACTCCATACACCATAATGGTAAAGAAAAAAAAAGGTTTTTATCATCCTTGCAAATTTATTAAAAATAAAAATACTAAAACGATTCCATTTCATAAGTATTATCTGGGACAGTTGAAATTTAGCTAAGGAGCATAAATTTTTGTTTATAAAATTTACCACACTTCGAGTGAAGTTAATCTGTGGCAAATTCAATTGAATGGGTATGATTTGGAAAGGCACACTCATCTTAATAAAAGGTCTACAGCTAATAATGCACAACAGAGCAAAAACCAAGCCCTGAGGTCAAATGAACTGCCCGTAGAGCTCAGAAACAGGTCTGCAAAAAGACACACAACTGGGGAAAAGTTCAGAAAAAAATTCTGCTTCATTGAAGGGTCACAGAAGCATGTAGTCTCTATTACACTTAATGGAAGAAGTTTGAAACAACCAGGACTCTTTCTAGAACTAAACATCAAGACTCAATCCTTTCCTCAGTGAAGACAAATGAAAACACACTTGGAATTAGCAAAAAAGCACATAAAGGACCCTCAGACACTGAGAAACAAGATTCTCTGGTCTGATGAACCTCAATCCTAAGCATCATGTTTGAAGGAATCCAGCTCTGCTCATTCCCTGCAGAGTACCATCCCAAAAGTAAAGTGTGCTGGTAGCAGCCTCATGCGTTTGGGCTTTTTTTTCAGCAGCAGGGACTGAAGAACCATTCAGAGGAGAAGAAAAGACCAATGCACCAAAATATTGAGATTAGAAGCCTGCCCTCTGAAAAATACTGAAAATATTGTTATAAATTGAAGCAACACCTCCCCTTTTACCTTTTCGGCGCAGCTCTTATTTATAACAGTAATCTTGTGGGGTAGAATCAGTTAAAATAATGCAATCATCTGGTTTTAGCAGTGTTTTGACCAGAATATCAATAGCAGGAGAAGAAGACATTATTCAACATGATTGATGAATGATACTGACTTACCATAGTTGTATGATGAACTCATGCAAAAACAGAGCTAGAGAGAAAAGAAAATGGAGTGAGAAAAAAAGAAGAAAACAGCAATAGACCCGAATAGCTATGTGGATGACAAGCTAACCGGCTAACACGCTGCACTCGATGTTTTAGAATAAAAGCGAATTATCAAATTAATCAGATTAGTTTGATAGATGAAATCAGAAATATGGTGGGAATTAAGTTATATGTTATGCCTTTAAACAACAGAGAGTGATAGTAAAATAGAGATTCAACAGAAAAGCGAAGCTACATGGAGCTACGTTCAGTATTATGGCCACAGTCATGCAGAGACATTCCCATAGCAGATTTTCTTTCACAGTGTGAGTTCCCTCAAAAGGGAACTTTTCATCTATTTATGTCAGATTGCGCAAAAGATGTGCAAAGTTGGGATCCTTGAGTTGTACACTGTCAGTGGGTTATGTCTATGTAACTGATCACCTAAAATTTGCCTAAAGCAAGGTTGCAGAATTCAGTTCCTGGAGTCTTTATTTTCTGGATCAGGTGTGTTTGATTATGGTTGAGGCTAAACTCTGCACCCCTTGCCTAAAGAGTATGCTGGAGGCACATTTGAATTGAGAGGTGTAAGAAAAGCCTCAATTCACAGTTTCAGAGCATCACATCATGACATTGAATGCAAGTTTTTTCATTCATTTGTGCATTTATTATCCTAAATTTGATGAATGTTTGAATTTTAATTTGACTGCCCTAAACCCCAACACATAATAGTATAGAGATCTGGGGTGTACTCATTTAAGTGGAGCAGTAACCCACCTTACTTGTCCACTTCCATGTCACCCCTAAAAAATTACCTGGCAATGCCCTAGAAACATCCATAACCTCTGCACAGCAACAAGCTAAAAATATTTGTTGTCAGTTTGCCGAAGCTCTAGGCACATACATCAGGGGTCAGTGCATCCTGGATTTGAAGATCTGGACCAGTCACATGAGGAGAACGATCCAGACCGCAGAGGGGATTGGAGTGCCTTACGAACAGTGGAAAGCACTGAACGAGATTGATGCAGTGAGTCTAGTCCTGTTTCTAGTGACACATTTGACATCGACAGCATTTGCTGATTTGAAATCCCAGGCAGAAGCCCTTTGTTTTGGTTCTTTTGCAGAGTGCATTTGTGTCTTCTTGATTGAGAGATATTTGTCATGTGTTCTTGTGCAGGGTGTGTGTGAGGAGATGACTTACGAAGAGATTCAGGATCACTTTCCTGAGGAGTTTGCTCTCAGAGACCGAGACAAATACCGGTACCGCTATCCAAAGGGTGAAGTGAGTATATGTCATGGCAAGAAAAATTAGGAATTTATTGGCTATACTCCAGTGATAAATGTTGTTGGTTCACTGCTGGAGTTTGCATTTATGCTATCGCTTGTGGAAAATTTATTGAACTTTAACAAATAAAGCGAATGACTCTGGGTTTAGTTTTTATTAATTATGGTAATTATTCTCCAGTATGCAAATTACACCTCCTTGTCATCATAAAATAGTCTTTAATTAGTGATATATTATTATCTCTTTGATCACCACCAATAACTTGTCAATAATGTAAATCAACAGAGTAAAGTCCAAACACAGACTATGATCATTAGGCTATTACATTTATACATGAATGAAGATCTTCTCACTCATGTGTAGAGGAGCTCCATCCCTGACTTCAAATGTATGTATGGTTCAGTTTCACTTGTTGTAAATAATTCAGATTATATGTATATTTTGCCTAAATGCAAAAAAGAAAAATTAAAATTGTGAACTGTGTATTCACACAAAACATGTCATCCCAAAACAAGACAACACAAAAGCACACGACTAATGAGAAGCCACACTAGCCATGTGCTACAGGATTAGATTGCATCTTTTTAAGCATAATTGAAACTTTTAATCTGTCCCAGCCACTGCTACTTCATTACAAGAGTACCCTACTGATCCAGGGACAATAATTTAGAATAATAACAATTTAAAATGTAATTTAAATATAATATAGGCTAATAATATGGTGTAGTCTTTAATATTATAGAAACAGACAGTTTTAATCACTGAAAGATTTATTTGTGATAAAATAATTTATTTATAATTGTATTGGAGTCTTACACACATACAGTTAATCTGAGTCATGCATTAATTTGAGTGGTGACAAATATTATAAGAGTGGCTTGATGGAGCGCAGGAGATGCAGATGACTTAATGCTGTCACGTAACAAATCTGCTTCAAAGATAAAATTAAATGAATTGCTAATTACAACATTGAAATAAAAATGTAAAGCCTGTACAAATTCTAGAAAATGTGAATCATGTAAAAAAAAAAAAAAAAGAAAAAAAAGAAATTACAGTTCACATTTAATTTATCTATTATAACATCTATGTATATTTGTTCGCTTGTACTCTTTTTTAATTATATGATGTCATTACATTGCTTGTCTTGCCGCCAGCCAATCGCTGCATTGCTGATCGTGGTTTTGAGTATCAATAATCTGTACATAATGGGGAACATGAGAATGAGCAGAAATTTTAGACAACCTAATCCAGATATTTCAATCAAATCGGCAAATTCATTTGAAGAACCAAATTAGCCACAGATCAGTTATTGAGATTAGAAGATCTGGCATCTTTCAGATCACCTCAGGTGTAATAAGTGATGTATGAAGAATGGACCCCTGTACTGCAGCCAGCAACCAGGAGGCAATCAAAATGTTTTGTCTTCACATTTGTGAGGGTAGGGTGAGCTATCCTCTGAATTTTTTTAGACCAGGTGGACAAATTGATCTGAAATGACAGTAAGGTGTTTTTATGCCTGTTTTATTTGTATTGCAGTGCTTGTGTTTTTGTGTGTGTTCAGTCCTACGAGGATCTGGTTCAGCGTTTAGAGCCTGTGATCATGGAGCTTGAGCGGCAGGAGAATGTTCTGGTCATATGTCATCAGGCTATCATGCGCTGTCTGCTGGCGTACTTTCTAGACAAAACTTCAGGTAGAGAAAGTCTTTCAGAACATACTACTGGAACATTACTCACATACCTGAGCGGTTCAGTTGCAATCAAAAGACTGCAAACCCTTTGGAACGACCTGGATTTCTGTATTGATTAAAAAGTGTTGTGATCTTTATTCTAGTCCACACTGGCACTAGTCCTATCAGTGTACTCTAGTGTTTGTTACTTAGGTTGGAGCATTAGGCCTATCATTATTTTCCCACAAGCAAACAAACTAAAAACTATCCAAATAATTTGATAGTTTCCCTTATTCATTCAGGCTTGAAAGAAGGATTTGTGACAATTACCACAGCCTAATTACCTCATTTAAAAAAAAGTAGACTTGGGACACAGTTTTAACTACTCCACATAAATCCTTTTTAAAATTGCTACCAGGGAAGTTCATAAATCTCTTTTTGGGGGGAATGAAGCTATTTAATATGTGAATTAACTGCCAGAGCAGCGCTTTACCTTTATCTGGTAGTTCTGTTACTAAACGTGTCTGTGCTTCTGGAAATTCCTGTCAAACAACAAACTCTTCAGTCACCATGGAGTACGTTCAACTGCACTGTGCATTCAGGCTTGTTTAGCCCAACAGATTAGCCCAACATAAACACAATTCATCACGCCACAGAACACATTTCCATCATTCCTGAGTCCAAGTCTTTATGCCACTTGAATCTGATGCTTGGCATTTTACATGCTGATATGCAGAGGTGGACAGTGCAATTGGAAGTGGACAAAGTACATTTACAGTACAGTACTAACAGAACATATTGTACTTAAGTGCAGTTTTTGAATCTGTGATTACATTTTTTTCTGAAAACGTATGACTTTAACTTCACTAATTTAACTAAGACAAATATCATGCTTTTCACTCCACTACATTTCTATCAAGATCATCGAAGTAGAAAGTTGTTACTATGTAGCAGCTTTGAAAAAGTCAGTCTGTGAATTTTTTTTTTCTTTTCTAAATTTATTATTATTATTATTAAAAAAAAACATTCTGGACAGTCTTTAAGTAATCACTCTTATAGGTCTACATTACATTATTTCCCAGCATTTTTTGAACACTGACCAGTTGTAAATGTGATATTTATTTGCAACAATTCAATAACAATAAGTTAGAGAAGAGCGTTAAGGAGTTAATATTGTATTAATATCAGACAATATTGTCTGATTTAGCAAAACTGTGTAAATGTCAATATTACCTATACAGCCACAGAAGAACCGCTGTGCAAAGCATAACAAAGCACAGTGTGTTTGACTTGAAGCGGCACTGCACAGACCGTTCGGTGCATCACATCAAAGACTGAAAGAGAGATTAGAGAGCTTTTTTGAAATGTCTTTTTGATGTCAAATAAATCTTGCTGTTTTGTTAAAGCAGTGTAGTAAAGCTATACAAGCTACAGTTGTGTTGCTGGGCTTTAAAGCAGGTTTGATTTTTTTTCTCTTCCTATTTACAGAAATTTCAGAGTCCACTCGGTTCAAATGGGGATGAATGGTAGATGTGTGCACTGCCAGAGCAATATGAGATCACTACCGTGCTGCTTTTGTGGGGGTGGGTAAGGGTGTTAAATAATAGTTATATATATATTGTCAACTCACTTGTTTCATTTCTATATTTAACATTCTAAAAGCTCTATATTCTAAAGATATACTACAATCTAAAATGTATGGCAAGTATTACAATTGTTGGTATTATTATATAATTGTTGGTATTGCAAGTATTACATACAGCAATAATAAAGCAGTGCACTGACATAAAAAAGGAAATTTACTTCTGGCACTTAAGTACTTTTATAAGCAAGTACTTCTGTACTTTTACTTCAGTAAAAATCTGTCTTTACAACCTCCACTTGTAATGGAGTAATATTCGACCAGCAGTATCTGTACTTTCACCAAAGTAATGGATTTATGTACTTTGTCCACATTAATTTATTTGGATCCCCATTAAAAGCACTGCTAGTCTTCCTGGGGTCCACACAACACTTAAAATTCATACATTATTACATACATATAAAAAATATTAAATACATTTTTCACATTCCATGAGCACCAATTTAATCATTTCTTCAGCCTTTTAATATATAAATCAGCTACTATGAAACTTATTGCTCATTCAATTAATTATTATGCCTCAACTATCTATAAATACAATAATACAGTGTGCCTTACAAAATCTTTTTTCCATGTTTTAATTGTTCATGACCTTGGTAAAAAAGTACATGATTTCATTGCCCTATATAGTACTGTACATCCAGGAGAGTTAGTTTTAGCTCCTGCACTCGTTGACCCCACTGTGCCTTTACCCCAATGTATCCTCAAAGGTGGTGTCTATTTAAGCAGCTACAAGAAAAATTTGGTAGAAGTTGTGCTTCTGCTAAATAGGATCCACAAACTGTTAAAATCAGGATACACAGTAATGCTTAGTCAATGTCTTTAGTAAAAAAAATTAACAGTACCACTGATTGTGTGTTATTAGTTGGATTGTGTTTGTCGGATTAATCAATACAGAAATCCAGGTATGAATGTCACACACATTTTGCATGTCACTGTTACAACATTGCTTGGATAGAAAACTGTCAGTCGAGGGTGTACATGTACATTAGGCTGAGTGTTTTAATGACATGATGTTCCTCCAGAAGAGCTGCCTTATCTGAAGTGTCCTCTGCATACGGTGATGAAACTCACCCCTGTTGCCTATGGTCAGACTCTCTTAATCTCTTCTGGAATATAGCTTTTAAAATAGAGATCTGTTAGATCATAAATTTATCTGTTTTTTCTAATGTATTTGCAGGCTGTGAAGTTGAGTCTATTTTCCTGAATGTTGAAGCAGTAAACACACACAGAGACAGACCCGTGGTGAGCACAGTAATACTTTCATACTCTAATGTTTATCAATTAAAGAGCAGTCACTAATTTCACAACAGATCTTCAACAATGCTATTTTCTTTCAGTTCACTCATTAGTACAAAACACAGAATCATAAAGTAACTTTTCCATCTACGTTTAAAGAAGTACTTCATCTTATTTACGTACATCTAATTTAAAGTATTTGACTTTGATGATATAAAAAACATGAATCTTTTAATTTGTGCCTGTAATGGTTGATTTTAATACATTTGACTGTGACTTAGTACAATTTATCTTAATGGATAATCAGAGAATAATTTGGTATAGCTTTTTTATAGATATAGATTAAATACAAATGGTTTGAATTTTTCCACAACAGATAACTACAGTGATATTAAATAATAAATAAATACAATAAATACAGATTAAAAACTGTAAATCTAAGAAGTTTGGGGAAATTGCATGAGGGAAAAATAGTGTGTTTTAATGCATAGCAGTCTATGATGGGCAGTATTCATAATACAGTATCCTGTGAGTAAAACTGATCATACATGAATGTATTTTCTGTTTATCCTCTTACTGTATTCGTGTTATGTGTTTTTAAATTGTTCGTTTTTATTTTTAGTCTTAGGGTAAAAAAAGCTCTTGACATATGTTGTATCATGGCCGTAGGATTTTCTACCATTCACAGACAAAGGCATTAGTGAGGGTCAGATCCTGATGGTGGATTATGGGGCCTTGCTCATTTCTCCAAATCATCCCAGAGGTGGATTACACTTTAGTTATGGGACCAATTATCACTATAAACTGAATGTTAACTATGACTTTTCCCTGAATAAACTCTTAATTTGCTGGTAGGATTTATACATTATATACTTTATAAGTACCAATTTAATGGGGTTCAGGTCTAGTCTTTGAGCAGGTGTATTCTTCTGACGATTCTTCAGTGCCATCTTGTGCATACGTACAATTGTGACAAATTATTATTGCAGTCAGAAACTGAACTATACCCTAACCATTGTTTTCCTTAGAGGCACCACAAACAAGTGATTTACTTGGGCAGATCATTTTGTAAAATCTAAATAAAATGTACAGATCTTTATTAGCTCCAGTGTAAATATAGGAGAATCAACTCAATTTGAGCCGATTTAAACCTGGATGACTGTAATCACTCTAAGTTTGTCTGTTTTGGGAAAGCTAGCGTGTCTCCAGCATAGTGATAACACGTGTTGCCTTCTCTAGTGCAGCTCAACCAGGTCTCATCCCATTTGTCAATATTTGTGATATCACAAATCCCGTAAAATATGCATTGTAGTCCAAACGAGTCATTTGTTGCAGTTTTTGAAAAGGTATATCTGTTAAATATCTAATTTTGTAATGGACTTTGAGCTTTGTAACTGCAGATCTTTTTTATGCTCTTACTTTACAGCAACATTAGACTAACTAAAGTTTAAAAAGTGAAAAAGCATAATAGCACCCCTTTAAGACACTTAGTTTACAGTCAAATTAGTTTTTATGTCACAGTTACAATAACTTACAATAACAATAACTAAAGGACAGTAAAGAGACCTTTCTACTGACACTGAAAAACAGCAGAGGAAAGATATTCAGGGTTTCTGCTAACCTGTGTTAACAATCATTGTTCCTGCTGCAGGAGGCTTGAGAACTGCAGAGCAATAAACTGCATGTGTGTAATGTAAAGTAAGCCAGGGAAGGACAGCTGGTCGTCCGTTTAATGCCAGACCACATGACCATATGAACCCCCAGATGTATTTGAGGATAGACAAGTGCTTGGTGAAAGAGTGAAGTAAAATCTCACAGCAACAACTGGCAAATCTTTCTCAGTTCATTAAGTTGAGATGCAAAGTACATAAAGCCTGGACACACCACATACTGACTGCTACTTTTGATATTGACCCCCGCTCTGGATCTTTTTCTGTTCATTCAGATATTTACAAATATTCTGATGAAGGAAAGCAGTTGAAATTGGGAAAACATCTATATGTAGATAATTTTTTAAAATGTAAATAATTCATTATGATTTACAGATTAACCAAATGAATCACACATTAAATCACACATCATTTTTTAAAGTTTGAGTAAATACGGTTTACATTCATCATATTGTAATCTTGCATGAACATATAACAATAGTATTTGATACATCATTATTGGAGAACTTACAAATGCATTTACAAATGTTAATTAAAGCACATTTTGTCCTCTACTTGGTCTGAGATGTGTCTTTATGTGATCTGATCATCTTGTGATGTTTCAGAATGTGGCTGTGGACAGAGATCCAGAGGATGCTTTACTGACTGTACCAGAACACGACTAGACAAGACCACAAGAAATACACCTGTTCAGTTCTCTAAATGATTTCATGTATGTGTAGGGCCTTCTGGCCTTGGGAATAACTGTTTAAAATTTGCAGTAATTTTGGGGCGAGTGGTGTTATTCACCGTCAACAGTGTAACTCAGATTTTGTATAAAATTACACGTGAATGAGAAATGCCAACTATTGTAGATTCAGTTAATTAGATCTATACATTCATGTCATGAAAATGAATTAGTTATGGAAGGTGTATGTGTAAAGTGAAAGATTAGAAGGTCTAATTGTGCACTTGTTATGATGCTCCTGCTTTATGAGTCAAATTACTCTCAGTCCAGAGACATCACCAGATCATTTTATCTCTCAAACTGCACCTCATTAAAAGTGAAGACAGTAATTTTTGTTGTGTTGTCCTATATGAGTCTAAAGTGTTGAACTTTATATGTGTTAGCGTTTGACCGTCTTCTGGTACTTGGTTCCAACTGTGAAACAGTAGCACCATTTAACCATACAAGGAGCAGTACACAAATCTTTCGACGCTATATCCTGTAAAAATGTGCATCTAAATCCAAACATGCTTCATTCAAGCCCTTTCTACTCCTGGTGCATTGTTTCTGTCCCTCTCTAAAGATGCTAACGCGTCACATTAAGAGCTGCAGATGACCGTAAAATCTCATATTTTTGAAAGCTGTGAATACGTTCATTCAGTTTTTCTTTTGCTATTTGAGAAAATAGGAATACAAAAACAAAATGTTGTGGTACTCTCCCATTCACTGTTTCTTGAAGTTAACCAAACTATGATGACTTCCGCTGCTGAGTAACCCGTAAATGTGAAAACGTCCATATTTTATAAATGAGGCCATGGATCTCTTGGAACTTGTATTCATTTATAAAGCCTGTGTACACTCAGATTTGATAAGAGTGTTGGTTTACTTAAATCCAGGCCAACGCTCATATCTATAATAAAATAAATTAATTTAATAATTAAAATATAACTTGTTGGAGTACTGCAGGTTTATGGAAATGTGAGCTGTTCTAAATTAAAGCATTTGGATGATTACCTGTGATATTTTATGTTAATGACATTAATTAGGAGTCGTTTACAAGGCAGAGAGCTGAAACCATTCATTTGCACGCAAGTTCAAGATCAATTGTGTTTCATATATTTCACATTTGAGAGAGGCATGCGTTCATTCTATAAATGATAAATACACATATTTGCGAGATAATTGTAAGATCAATTTTAGGATGGTTTCTGCTCAACATTTTATACATGAGTCCCCAGATCTCTTGTGTGGAGCACTGGCTGAATTTTAAGGTCATGAATGATTTGTAGCCTCTCTGTTACATCCAATGTTGCTGCTGTGTAGAAATCACGCAGAAATACGTTACTGAATCAGAGTCTGGGACAAGATTACTGGTATGGCCTTAGATCTCAGATCTGAGCCCCACTGATGTCTGGGCTTCGTGCAGGGGACGTTCTTCCACACTAGACTTGAAAACATATTTCTGTGCACACCTTGCTTTGTGCACACTGATATCTCCATTTCCATGCCTTCGAACAAAAAAAAATTATCTGGAGTAGCATTTTTAATTGTTGTGATTGAATTGTCAACACAAAAATGGCTGGAATAGTCAAACTAGAGGGTGTCCGCACGCTTTTGGCCAAATTATCTCTACACCGACTTCTGTAAAATAACACTCTGAACACTGATAACAAAAGAACTGTAAAATAACTTTATTTATAATCAAGAAACATTGTAATTAAAATATTTTACCATTGTAATTTTTTTTGACAAAAGAGCTCCAAAAGATGTTTCATATGAAAGCATGTTCTTCTTCCACCTCAGTTTAAATAACAGGGTCTATTTAGATATGGCTAATAACCGCACATCACAAGGTGTTGATGATCTCTAGCTGCTGGTCTCCGCAGCACTGGCCTCTCTGAACTGCTGTGTCCAGCTCTGAGGATCCTGGTCAAAAAGCTGTGAGAGAAGAGACACAAGCCAACACTTATTACTTACTACAACTTAGATTATATTCATTGGTGTGGATATGATGTCCTCAAGTGAAAGGCATTAACCTCATGAATAAATAATGATGGATGTTTAACAGACGCTGTAGGGGTCAATCTCATGAACATGTCAGGGCATGTTTTTCAAACTCCTTAAATAGTTCGTTCATCCAATCTTCACCAAATTGTGCACGAAGCAATTATAGACTACACTGTCAAAATAATTTTGTGCACTGGTCTGCATGTGTAAAAGAATGATAAACAAGACAGCATGTCCTAAAGTAAACAGAAAAAAAAGTGATGTACAAAGTTTTTACAAATGTATGGTGCCAACTCTTAGAGTAAACAGTTCATTGATGTACAGTAATATAAAAGTTGAATTAATTCCTATCTGACCGTTCAGACTGAAGTTGATTTGCCAAACATCAGATCTGTAACAGATTTAGGACCACATATGGAAAATCATAATCAAAAGATCAGATTGCACTTGATTTGCACGGTTCATAACTATTGCCTGCACGAGTCGTTTTGTTTAGACCCAGATAATTGTTACTTGTGGCTAGATTATAAACATGATAACTTTGTTTTGCTTATATACATATCTCAAATAAAAGAAGAGACTACAGAGTTTCAAAAGGTATGAACAGGCTAGAAAGTAGCTGGATACTTCGTATATTAATCAAGGCTGGGTGTGATGTGTGGGCTTGTAATCAAAGATTGATCAATGCCTGTCACTGATAGGCTGGTAAACTGTATTGATGAACGGAGCAGAACCAAAACTGCACAAACCTCTCCAACAAACTCCAGTAGCTTGAGTTTAGACACCTCCTTCTCTGCCCGCAGACCCCAGCGAAACTCATACTCCACTGGCTCTGTGTGGGGGATCTTCACATACTCCAAATATCTAAAGCAGACACATGAAAAATGACATTTCTTTGGTGAAAAGAAAAGAAAAGATAATTGTTCAGTGGTCCAAGATGCATGTCAGGAGTCATCTGATGAAGGACATGAATCTCTCTGTCTTCATTCGATTAGACCCCTTCATTGTCTATGGTGTGATATAAACCACCTGTCCATGGTCTACAGAACAGCAGCTCTGAACACACCAAATCTGCTGGGACCTCGGAGTACAGCCTTATCTAATAACTAATATATTGTAAACCACTGATGCGTGTTTAAAGTCAGGGCAAGGCTCAAAAGAGCAGGTGCTACTCTGCACTGGTTATAGAAAGCCAATCCTTTTGTTTGTGAAAGACACTTTTACTTACTTCTGCCGTACAAACTCATCTGTGACCACCTTCTTTACATCACCAAACTCGTCATGCTTTTCCCTGTTTGAATACAGAGGTATCAGAAGTGAAACCCCCCTCCAGAAAACAACAGAACATTAATTTAGTTTTTCAAAAGGATCTAGTGCACAAACCCTGGATCCACCCGCAGCTTCTTGAGTGTATTCCACACCAGATCTACAGCATTCATGGAAAACAGATTAACAAAGCATCCACAGAAACTGTTCAGTGATGGCGTAACATGACAGTGTGAATGGTGCATCACTCACTCTCTTTAATGACACCTCCCTTCATGAAGATGACGCTCAGAATCACAAACAGCAGGCCTGTCTTTGGGTTTCCAGGACGCCTGTGTGTAGACAGAAGGAACCTCATTATAACAACACAGCAAAACTAGTGCAGAAGTGTGTGAGGAATCACACAAAAACTATTTCTGATTCATGCATCAGCCCAAAGTTAGTAAGGCAGTCTGTCTTTTATTTCCACATAATAGCAACGGACAGCTTAAGAGATCAGATCTGCTGAGAATCCATTCAAGAAGTACAATGTATTGATGAATGGACAAAATGAGGTACAGAATTACTGCAGAAGTACATGAAGTCTTAACTAACATCTTGTGTGTTACTTACATGCTCACCGGCTCTCCATTAACGGGCTCCAGTTTATTAATCAGGATATAAATGTGATTTTTGGGGTCAATCTCCACCAGCTTTAATCCAAACACCTGCATCAAACACAGAAGTTTACCTCTGTTCAAATTCACATCCATATGGTAGCCACTGTATGCTCCATCTGTCTGTACCTGATCAAACTTGCGGCAAACTCGGTTTATGATTTCTGAATAGATGGCTTTGTATTCTTTTATCACATGTTTACCAATGTCTGCAGAAATCAGTCAAAAGAGAGTGAACACAAACACAATGTATTAAATATATAGATACAACATAAATATAATTTTCTATTTTGAATAAATATTTAGTGATAAAGCATTGGCAATCTAATTCATTGACCACAGAAGACAAACCTGCTCTTCGAATGGGTATTTTTTTTTGGTCTTTAATTAAGATGAACTGGACCACCTCAGCCACCTTGGCATAAACACAGAAAAAAGCAGTTAAACATCCAGTGTAAAACCAACCAAAGAAGAAGTAGGTGCAGTCAGTGCAGATTAGACAAAAAGATTGATACCGATATTTGATGATAATATAGCAGCATAAGAGATTTATAAGCTATTTGTTGTAGGCCAGTCATTTTAGACAAGGAACGTCTTGATTATTTTTATTATAATAGCCCATGCCCCCCATCCCTCCATTTAAAAGTATGTTTGGTACTGCATCGTCAAGAAAGTTTATAATTTGCTTGTGTTCCTAAAGGAACAATCCTCCCCCAAATAAAAATGTACTAACTTCAAGATGTACATGACTTTATTTTAAAATGTAAAAACAGTCTAAGCTGAGCCCCGATTACTGCGTTAAAAGAAGAAAAATCCTGGAAGAAAGAAATCAGCTGAAGAAAGATTTTGAATGGTTTGGGTCTGAGAAAACTCTCACTGTTCTGGAACACAGCAGACTAGTTCATAGATAAGCATAAGGCAGTTTTTGTTTGTTTGTTTGGGTAGTTTCAAAAGCAGTGATGAACAATTCCAGCAACTAAAATGTTCAGTGTTATTCAAACTCTGTTCAACTACTCAAGTACCCTGTGCATACTACAGCAGGCAGAGCCACACTAGCCCAGATCTGTGATTACCAGATAATGCTTTCACACTCAGTTTATGACAGCAGAACTGAATGTCACAAATGATTGACAGGTACCTTGCGGTCGAGCTGGTCAGTCGTGAAGTGTTCTCGGGCTCGCTGCACCTGTGATGAGGTTATCTGGCTGAAATTAGCATCCTCGTCATCCTCATCCAGAGATACCTGAGAGCGCTGCAGACACAACACACACACACACAGACACTATCACTAACGCTGTGTTGTTAATGTCTAGATGACTTATTAACAAAACATTTATTTTTCTTTGATTATTTTACTCGAATTTTCTCATAAATACTATTTAATGTATTGGTTAAAACTATTTGAATGTATGATCAGCACTTTGAAAAACCCGTCTTGAATTGAAATATTGTTTCCACTTAACGTTATTTTTATACATAGATGATCATATACTGCCGTTCTACTTTGGTTTACATGTGAACGAGTACACTTTAAAAGGTTTTAAAATCACTTAATTACATCATTTAAACATTCATAATTTCAAAGAACATTTGTTTTGCGTGTTTTTCTTACTCTCTTTGTTTTGCTCTGTGAAGCGGTTACCGCTCTCTTCCTCTGGGACATGGCGATCGATCCTTCAGAATTATATACATAAAGAAATACACACAAATGTGAATAGATAAAACACACGAATCATTTAACGTTATCTGTCACTTCGAATGTTACGAACAAAAAACACGAGATGACATTAACATCAGGAGTAGCAGGTTTACAGAGAGATAATGCTTTATCTGACTAAATTATGTAGATTACAACAACAACGATGTATGGTGAGTATGTTTAAAACGGTTTTCACCTGTCAGTGATGTTTAATTCTTGATTTACTGCTCTGTTAGCATGAAAGCGCAGTTTCCCGGTGATTTCTTCTGCTACTTATGAACAGCGCTCCGCCGACAGCTGAGCATCATCACACTGCCCCCTGCTGGACAACTCCCGTCATCACAGCAATGCATCATGTGAAAGCTGAATAAATAAGCTTTCCATTTATGCATGGTTTGTTAAGATAGGACAATATTTGTCTGAGATACAACTATTTGAAAATATTTGTCTGAGATACAACTATTTGAAAATCTGGAATCCAATGGTGCAAAAATAAATAAATAAATAAATATTGAGAAAATGACCTTTACATTTGTAATTTGCAATGCATATATAACTAATCAGAATTAAGTTTTGATTTATTTACAGTAGGAAATTTACAAAATATCTTAATGGAGTATGATCTTTACTTAATATCCTTTGGATTTTTGGCATGAAAAAATAAATAAACAGTAAAAAAAAATGATATAATAAGTTCTACGCTTATTTTTTGAAGTCGGATTTGGAGTGGGTTCTGCATTTCCACAGTCGCCTTTTGCTATATTTTACTGTTTCTAAAATAAAAAGTAATATAATTTATTTTCATAAAAAAAAAATAATAAAAAAGATTAATATTAAAGCAAGACAAAGTAAAATGCATCCAGTTTATTAGCAATAGAAAATTGACGTGAATAATACGATCATGCAATTCACATCTATGTCCGTTAGAGGATGCAAATTGAATGAGTTTCTGCAAGCTCAGGGAAACAGTGTTAAAAGTCAACTCAAAGCAGATGATCGTAAAAGAGAGCGCGCAAACAGCTTCGACGTGTTCTTGAATGGTCAGCACAGATGTGATGATGGATGCAGTAGAGTCAGACAGAAGGGTTTCTCCTCTGAAGAACTTTTTGGCTGGAGGGGTCGGTGGTGTCTGTCTCTTATTAGCTGGACACCCGCTGGACACTATCAAGGTAAAACTTCACCCAAGAGGATAAAGCTGCATGATAAGAGTCATGAAAATAAGGATGAATTGACAAGGGTGTTATTTATAATACTCTAATTCTTTTTTTATCTGCTTTAGCATTATTTTTTTCACTGTAAGAAGTAAATAGAAAAATACTTACAAGATATGAATACATCACAATTATTATGTAACATTAATTATTTTCTGGTTCATGTGACAGAATTCTCTCAGCTGTCAAATATTAACATCATGGACTTAAAAATGTGTGATGTTTCACAAAGCTTTCAATAATTGACGGGTTTGTATTTTTGGGATGGTTAATGTTTCAAAGACAAATGAAGTTATATGGTCACACAGAGGTTTCAGCAATGAGACCTTTCTAGACTATAGTGATATGTTATCTAAAGACATACAGGGAGCAAATGACACAGATAACGGCTGCTTCTTCTGACATAGTGTTTATCAGTATTTGTTAGACCATGCTTTATCTTGCATTGATGTTAAGACACTCCCAAGAGCAAAGTGTCATTGCTGTGAGATATACCATGTGAATCTCCATGTTTCCACAGGTCCGTCTGCAAACACAGCAATGTGTTGTCTACAGAGGAACATATGACTGCTTACGAAAGACGGTGTCCAAAGAGGTAATAGCTTTCTGAAGGCAAAAACACATAAAGTGTCTCCACTACATGAAATAGGTGTCATGGATATCACTTCTGAGAGGGCATGTGTCTGTTTCATTAGATAAACCCAGTGAAAGTTCGCAAACAACACCTTTAAGACCCTTTTCTTGACATCTGATACCAAGTTTGAGCAGTTTTGTTCAGTGACTCTCAGCTGGTTTTGCTACAGGATGTTGGTCAGGTTTCAGATTTTAGCTGGGAACCAGGCACAGTACCGAATTTGTTTATCATAATTTAACAAGAAAGGTCTTCAGCTTAAAATATCAGTACATTTATTTCAGTAATAACAACTCTTGGGATAAACCTATTTGGATATGATGAGTGACAGATGAATTTGCCTAAAAATACTTTGAATCAACAACAAAAGGTAAAAGAAGTGATTTTAAAAGCATATTTATTTCGACTATTTTCTGTCCTCAAAGTTATCACAACAGGCATGTAACTCTGTGGTCGAGAAGCACTGATTTGATTACCATACACTCGTTCTTTCTCTTCTCCACTTCCAATCACCTTTACCCTGTTTTGATGTCTGCAGGGAATATTTGGCCTGTATAAAGGGATGGGTGTCCCGCTAGCTGGTGTTACCCCAATGATGGCTTTGAATTTCTTTGGCTTTGGGCTGGGAAAGGAGCTTCTGCAAAGTGACCCCACCGTACCAATCACGTTAGTACAGGAGAGGGCTGATGGGGAAAAAGGGGATGTTTGTGATGTCAGCTCTGCTGAATATATCTCACATTTAACCGTTTTATAAATTTATAAGTGTCTAGTCTCAATAAAAACTAGTGGCTGTTTTTATATTTATGTGCTGCTGCATTTGGCTGAATGCAACAGCAGCTTGTTCATATAGTTTTATATTCTGTATGTGAATAAATGCTGTATAGACAAAATAGTTTGACGCTTATCTTTTCTGCTTCTCCTTTTCATGTCTTGATTTGACCCTCTGTCAGGAACACGCAGATCTACTTGGCAGGGATGCTGGCAGGAGTATTCACCACTGTGATCGTGGCCCCGGGCGAGAGAATCAAGTGTTTACTTCAGGCAGGGCAAACACACTACTGTCATAAATACACCTGTGTCCATAGACACCATTCACATGGTCAAACAAGACTCGGGAATAAAAAAGATACTTAAATTAAGAACAAAACAACAAACAAATGAACACATTTTTAACAATTATCACATTACCATAGCCACATTGTATTAGCTCACTTGATGTTCATTCACTGTAAACCTTTTTTACAGCCAGAAAGCAGAGAACTATAACAGAATGCTGTCAGTTTATTTAACGTGTCACTCTAAGAAGTCAAAATGAAATGACATCATAATTTAGAAATAAGCTGTTTTTGGATCTTGAAAAATCTGGATGATTAAATATAAAGTCCTGTAGTGAATGTTACAGACATAATTCACCATTGTTAAGTGTAGTTCTGTACACTGTGTTCTGCATAACTGTTCAGGGATCGTGGTCCCTTTAAATGATCGGAATGCGTGATGACGTAACAGGCTGGTCAGCGCCATTATTCTAGTTTTCTGTTTTTGCTTAGAAATAAACGACACACGCATTCGTGTGCTCAAAGTGAGAAGTTGTCTCTTGCAAATTACTGCAATTTCCACACTGGTGACCCCGACATTAGTCTGCTGGACGTATCCAGAGACACAACGCGATCATGACCGCGAACGCTGTCACCCTCAAACTCCCCGAATTCTGGGAATCGTCAGCATCTGCATGGTTTGCCCAGACTGAAGCGCAGTTCGCATTGCGTGAGATCACCGTGGATACGACAAAATATTACTATGTTGTGTCTGCTCTCGGAAATTCAACAGCATCCAGAGTGGTGAGCCTTCTTACAAATCCTCCCGAAGATGGAAAGTATACGGCACTTAAAGCCCACCTGTTGAAAACGTTTGAACTGTCAGACGCTGAGAGAGCCAGCAGGCTTTTCTCACTTCAAGGACTGGGTGACAGCAAACCGTCCGAGCTCATGGACCGTATGCTGGATCTTTTGGGCGAACACAGACCTGATTTTCTTTTTATCCAGCTTTTCTTGCGTCAGCTGCCTTCCCAAGTGAGAGCTGCATTAGCCAACACCACTATCACTGACTGTCGTAGACTAGCTGAAGAGGCTGATAAATTTTTCCTGGCAGGTCAGGGACATTTTGCGGCCGCGCTTTTTCCCGCGCACATCTCTTCAGTGATGCGGGACGACGCCACACTCATTGCTGCGACCACTTCTCGTCGGCAGCAGTCTTCTGGCACCCAACAGCCCTCAGGATTGTGTTTCTACCATGCAAAGTTTGGAACCAAGGCTAACAAATGCCGTCCGCCGTGCAGTTTCAGTGTTTCGGGAAAGTAGTAGCCATGAGTGTCGGCCGCGTAGGCAGGCTGCTTTTCATCCGCGATAGCATCTCCGGACGCCGTTTTCTGTGCGACACGGGAGCACAAAGGAGCGTCCTGCCTGCATCCCGTTTGGACATGGTAACCGACAGTCACGGCCCCCCTATGGAAGCTGCCAACGGTAGCCCCATCCGCACATATGGAACGAGGCATGTAGAATTGTGTTTCGGAGGACAGCGTTTCGGTTGGGATTTTGTTACTGCAAAGGTTGCCGTTCCCCTCCTTGGCGCTGATTTTTTGTGTGCACATGGACTGTTGGTGGATGTAAAGAACCGCCGTCTGATTGACGCTGTCACATTTTGTTCTTATACATGCACGCTCAGCGAAGCGGACTCCATACGACTGTCTAGCATGCTCTCAGCTTCCGATGATTTTCAACGTCTATTGGCCGGTTTCCCAGCCCTCACTCAGCCCACTTTCTCTTCATCTATTGTGAAGCACGGTGTGGAGCACCATCTCGCCACTACTGGTCCACCCGTCTACGCCCGCGCTCGGCGCCTCGACCCGACCAAGCTTGCCGTTGCAAAGGCTGAGTTTGCAAACATGGAACGCCTGGGCATAGTACGCCGATCCGACAGCCCGTGGGCATCACCCCTTCACATCGTCCCCAAACCTGGCGGCGGCTGGCGCCCGTGCGGTGACTACCGGCGGCTTAATGAGGCAACGGCACCTGACCGATATCCAGTCCCGAACATACAGGACTTTTCAGCACACCTGGCTGGCAAGGTGATTTTTTCCAAGGTGGACCTCGTCCGGGGATACCATCAGGTACCGGTACACCCACTGGACATTCCCAAAACGGCAGTGATCACGCCGTTTGGTCTGTTTGAGTTCCTGCGCATGCCGTTCGGCCTTAAAAACGCCGCCCAATCTTTCCAGCGCCTTATGGACTCTGTTTTGCGGGACCTGCCTTTCCTTTTTGTGTACTTGGATGACATCCTGGTGGCGAGCACGTCCAAGTCTCAGCACCTGGCACACATCCGAACCCTTTTTGAGCGGCTTAGCCACCATGGACTAATTGTCAACCCTGCCAAGTGCCAGTTCGGTCTCTCCACCATCGACTTCCTAGGACACAGAGTCACTAAGGACGGGGCAGTTCCTCTCCCATCAAAGGTGGAGGCAGTCATACAGTTCCCACGCCCTTTCACTGTCAAATCCCTGCAGGAGTTCCTCGGCATGGTGAATTTTTACCACCGCTTCATCCCTTGAGCCGCTCAGCTCATGGGGCCCTTGCACGAGGCCTTAAGGGGTAAACCCAAACACGCTGTGGACTGGACTGAGAGCAGAGTCAAGGCTTTTGATGCCACTAAAGCAGCATTAGCGAACGCCACCATGCTGGCGCATCCTTCTCCTACAGCCCCCATTGCCATCACCTCGGATGCCTCTGATTATGCTGTCGGTGCAGTTTACGAGCAGTGGGTGGGTGGGGCCTGGCAGCCGCTGGCTTTCTTTAGCCGTCAGCTGCGCCTTTGTGAGCGGAAGTACAGTACTTTCGATCGGGAGCTGCTGGGTATCTACCTTGCCATTAGACACTTTCGTTCCCTGCTGGAAGGCCGACACTTCACTGCTTTTGTGGACCACAAGCCGTTGACTTTTGCCATGGCCAAGGTGGCTGAGCCGTGGTCCGCCCGCCAGCAACGGCATCTGTCTTACATTTCAGAGTTCACCACAGACTTGCAGCACATTGCTGGTAAGAGCAACCACGTGGCGGATTGCCTATCACGGGCTCTGGCAGGGGCAGTCCATCTTGGTTTGGATTACAACCGCATGGCCGCGATTCAGACCACAGACCCAGACGTGCAACATCTGAAAACCTCGACTACAGGGCTGCAGATCAAGGACGTGGTTTTTGGCAATGCCGGCACAACGCTCCTGTGTGACATCTCCACAGGCAGTCCTCGGCCTATCGTTCCCTCTGGGTGGAGGCGTCAAGTTTTTGATTCCATCCATGGTCTCTCCCACCCAGGTGCGAAAGCTTCACAGAGGCTTGTTTCAGCAAAGTTTGTGTGGCACGGCCTTAAGAAGGACGTTAGGGACTGGGCTAACACCTGTGTTGAGTGCCAACGGGCCAAAGTACACCGCCACACTAAAGCCCCGTTAGAAACATTCCCGGTTCCTGAGAGGCGTTTTGACCATGTAAACGTGGACCTGGTTGGTCCTCTGCCCTCCTCTCAAGGTTTCACATATTTGTTAACCATGGTTGACAGGACCACCCGCTGGCCTGAGGCTGTGCCACTGACATCGGGGGCATCTGTCGAGATGACACGGGCATTTATTGGCACCTGGATTGCCCGTTTCGGCACCCCTTCGGACATTTCCTCTGACCGAGGTGCTCAGTTCACGTCCGAGCTTTGGGATGCTGTCGCACAGAGCCTCGGAGTGAGACTCCACCGCACGACTGCATATCACCCGCAGGCTAACGGACTCTGTGAGCGGTTTCATAGATCGATGAAGGCTGCCCTGCGTGCCAGCCTCAAAGACAGCAACTGGGTCAACAAGCTCCCGTGGGTGATGCTGGGTATCAGGACTGCACCGAAGGAGGACCTTCAGTCCTCATCCGCGGAGCTTGTTTACGGACAGCCGCTGCGAGTACCAGGGGATTTTGTCCCTAGCACCACGGTTCCCTGGTCTGCCACTCTCCAGCGGTCTACTCTACTGGATAATGCGAGGTTTTTTGCACCTGTCCCTACTTCCTGTCACGGCCTCCCTCAGTCGCACATCCCCGCTGGACTTCAAACAGCCGACTATGTTTTCATTCGCCACGATGCCCACAGAGGACCACTACACCCACCCTACGAGGGCCCATTCCGGGTTCTGGAGACAGGGGACAAACACTTTGTGGTGGACAGGGGTGGTAAACCGGAGCGACTCTCTATTGACCGCCTTAAACCGGCTCACTTGGACGTGGCCAGGCCCATTGACCTGGCCCAGCCCCCACGACGCGGACGGCCTCCTGCTCTGCCCCCACCCGGAGCTCCCACCTCACCCGAGCTTCCCACACCCCATGCCCCTCTTCCGGGTAATGACGGTACACCAGCTGCAGTGGGGTCTCCTCGGACTCCGGTACAGCGCAGTCGCTGTGGCCGGTTGATACGCCCACCCCCCCGTTGACAGCTGGGTTTTTCTGATATGGTGAATTCTGGGGGGACGTGTGTAGTGAATGTTACAGACATAATTCACCATTGTTAAGTGTAGTTCTGTACACTGTGTTCTGCATAACTGTTCAGGGATCGTGGTCCCTTTAAATGATCGGAATGCGTGATGACGTAACACGCCGGTCAGCGCCATTATTCTAGTTTTCTGTTTTTGCTTAGAAATAAACGACACACGCATTCGTGTGCTCAAAGTGAGAAGTTGTCTCTTGCAAATTACTGCAATTTCCACAGTCCACTCTTTCCTAATGTTAGGATCAGAAGGAAGGCAATGCTAAATTGTGTTTTTCCACATCTTGGCACAGCACAGCATCATGTTGTGTTCGCAGCCTATTTATTGTTTGGTTTCTGTGCAGAGCAGAGGATCGTTCTTCATACATCACTAACTCAGTAAACTGGATTTGACTGTTGACAATTTGGCATGATCATGGATTATTCGGTTCTTTAAAGCTGATCCTGGACTTGCTGTCATAGCAACATCTCGTTTCATGTAAACAGGATTAGATTGCATCTTTTTAAGTGGAACTGATATTTAAAATCTGTCCCAGCCACTGTTACTTCATTACAAGAGTACCCTACTGATCCAGGGACAATAATTTAGAATAATATGAATAATTATGAATCTATGATAGGCTACTATAGACACGGACAGTTTAGCTTGTTGAAAGATTTATTTGTCATAAAATAATTACTTTATAATTGTATTAGAGTCTTACACACATGCTATACAAATCATGTAGAGTGCATTAATTTGAGTGGTGACAGATATTATTGGAGTGGCTTGATGGAGCACAGGAGATGCAGGTGACTTGATCTTGACCCTTAACAAACTTTAATTAATGCAGTCACATAACAAATCTGCTTTGAAGATAAAATTTAATGAATTTCTAATTACAACATTGAAATAAAAATGTAACAGCTGTACAAATACTAGAAATAGTGAATCATGTAATAATATGTTTCCTTATAAAGGTCCAGAAATTTCAGGTGTCTTTTTTAATTATATGATGTCATTACATTGCTGTCTTGCTGTCAGCCAATCGCTGCATTGCTGATCGTGGTTTTGAGTATCAATAATCTGTACCTTTATGGGGGACATGAGAATGAGCAGTAACTTTAGACTAATCTTAGACAATTTAATCCAGGTATTTTAATAAAATCCACAAATTAGTATGAAGAACCAAACTAGCTAGAGATCAGTTATCACGATCAGAAGATTTAAGTGATGTATGGAGAACGGGCCCCTGGGTTTGCCTCTCTGATCATTTACACAACATGTGTGAATCGGTGGGCGGGGCTAAACAGGCAGTGATGTAGAATCGGTGGGCGGTGCTAAACAAGCAGTGATGTATAGAATCGGTGGGCGGTGCTAAACAGGCAGTGATGTAGAATCGGTGGGCGGTGCTAAACAAGCAGTGATGTCGAATTGGTGGGCGGGGCTAAACAGGCATTGATGTAGATTTGGTGGTCGGGGCTAAACAGGCAGTGATGTAGAATCGGTGGGCGGTGCTAAACAAGCAGTGATGTAGAATCGGTGGGCGGGGCTAAACAGGCAGTTATGTAGAATCGGTGGGCGGGGCTAAACATGCAGTGATGTAGAATCTGTGGGAGGGGCTTAATAGGCAGTTATCTAGAATCGGTGGGTGGGGCTAAACAGCAGTAATGTAGGTGTTGATCTTCTTCTGTGGAGGCGGTGCTTATCCACACTTTTACATCATAGAACATTCTTGGCAGATTGGTTTTGTAACAACAATGAGTTTTACATAGTAATTAACTCAAATGATATATAGGGAATTTGAATAATTAATCAAGAATTTGATTAATATATATCTCAGATGACAGTTGCATTTAATTTTATTGATTATGAAAAATAGCTCAATTGCCAATACCAATACTAATCACAGGGCACTGTAATTTACTCATTAATATGTCAATATTACATTCTTCATATCAATTATTGTGATCTCTTACTGTAAATTACTGCAGATCAAACCGTGGTATGTCCAGCACACCACTGTAGACCTATCAATTTTCAATAAAGTTATCACGCCTTATAATTCAAGGAAAAGTATTCTCTGGCCATGAAAATATTATCCTATCCTTATGATAAATTTAGTTTCTAAATTTAGAGCTTGTAGCTAAAGACCAGAACATTTCAGTGACTCGTAATGTGAGTGGGGTGGAGTCCAGGCCAATCATTTTATATATGGGTTTTTAATAATTCAACTAGTAATACATCAAACTACAAATCACACAGAGTAAATATGCGTACGAAAATACAGACAATAAACATTTACAAGACATAACGGAATCCAAATAAAAGAGAGAGAGAGAGAGAGAGAGAGAGAGAGAGAGAGAAGTGGAGAAAGCGAGAGAGATCACAGAATGAGCTCAGGTATGAAAATCAGTCAGTAAATCTTAGTGGAACCAACAACGAATCAAATAATAGCAACACTTTAAAGCAGCATTTAAATCTCCATAGAAAACGATACTTGCATGGCCCAGTGGGTGAGCGTGGTACCGGCGACGCACGTGTGATGTCACGTGGTCCTTTGAAAACTGCGCGCGTGGGCCGGAGGCCGTGTGACGCGCGTGCAAGCTGCGCTGGATCTTGGCGTGAGCGTGGAGTCACGTGTTCCTTTGTTGCAAAGAGGTGTTCGTTCATCTTCGCGCGGTATTTGAAAGGTTCAACAAACAATGTTCCAGAATTCGTCTTCATTGTGTGGAGAGGCGAATAGTTGAATAAACTTAGTAAAGAAAAGAAAAGAAAACAACGAAAATGAAAGTTTCCAAATGAGCCATGAAAATGGCTTTCCTCTCCTCAGTCCGTGTGCTGAGGGGGGAGGAGAACTGAGCGCGGCCCGAGGCCGCGCGGAGCGACGTGTCCGAGAACGGAGAACGGGAAAAAAAGAGCAAGAAGAGAGAGGCGGACCTTGTTCGGTCGACTCTTATAGCTTGAGATGTTCACGCCTCTTTTCGCGTGAACCACCCAATGAACATCCGCGATCTGAAGCGGCGGGAAAGTTCCTTTGTCTCTGGGAACAACCCACCCTAATGATTTAGGACTTGTCCGATTTCATCAGGGATATTCTAGCACGTTCGTAATTCCAGAATAATACATTTTTCATTACTTTACTTTAGATAAGTGGGTCTGTCAAAGCATGACGATTAGAACAAGACTAGACATAATATATATATGACCAAAGATCTAATTTTTAGATCGAATTACACATTTAAAGATTTGTTTAACACATGATAACACTGCAGATGTTGGGAAACATCTAAATGTACCAAAAGGGAATACGTAATACATTTATAAAACATGAAAACAGAAAGTTAATGAATACATTCCATAGAATGCATTGTTCAAAAGAAGCCAGTGACTTGGCTTCTCTCCTGTCCTGTGTGGTCGTAACTTTTACAACCTGCAAAAGTGGGGGTTGCAGAAACATGGCTTTCTTTGAGAAGGTTAAAGTGAGGAGAGACATTTCCTAAAGTATGAGCTTGCAACTTATACTCTTCACATAACAAGGATTAACCATTTTATGCAATCCAAAAACATAATTAAAATACATATTAATAATAAAATGAAAGTAAGGAACTTATACAAAAAGGTTTCCTTTGTCTCCAGTGTGTTGGAGGAATTTGGGTTGGGGGTTTTCGTTTCTTCTTTGAAGCTCGCATGGGTATCGTAAAGTAATTTAAGTCCAGCCAGGTTGGCATTTAGTACCAACAGTCTGAATTTATAAAACAGAATTTAACCCATGAATCGCTGACCTGCATATCTGTTACATCTCCCCCTTTACGTCAGATGAAGTCCCTGTGTGGACATCATCGGACGGCAATCATCCGGATGGGCAGATGACAGGTGAATCGTGATGGTCATGCAGCAGGTGGGTCATGATGACAGGTGGTTCCTGAAGCTGAGGATTCAGCTTGGTGAGGTTCGGTATTGTCTTTGACTTTGCGTCCCTTTTCCGGGGATTCCATCGGAGACCTCCAGCCACAGTTGTCGTGAGTTTGGCTGTAGAGGTTTGCATCTCGTTGAGTATCCTGTATAGGATGAAGGTCACGCCAAGAGTCAGGGTGGGACCAATGACGGTGGAGATGCACCGTGCAGTGTCGGCAGCAGTCCAGGCTAGGACCGCAGATGACTGGTTCAGAATGGGCTGTCGAGACAGTGCTTGGAGGGCTGTATCGACAGGAGTAATGTCAATGTGTTGGGTGGTACCTTTCAGTACTTGGTCCAGCAGGTTGGCACGGGTGGCGGTGTCATGCTGGTCGTAGGTCAGCATAGCTGAGCGCACAGGAGTGTTGACGAGCCATCTCTTACCCACAATCTCTGCTTGCGTTTCTGTGACTTGTGTACGAGGCTTGGCTTCGGCAGGGCAGCGCGTATCGCTGACCCAGGGTTGCAGCTCGCAGATTCCTTCAGAGTTGTGTCTGAGGAAGGGTTTGCTAAGGCAGAGATAATGAATGTCTTTGGTTAAAGTACACATGTGCATGTTTGGGGCCAGGTACAGCTGTGTGTTGCTGTCGTGGTAGGCCACCACATTTGGAATGTGTGTTTTGGTGTGGGTGTTGCTCTTCCACATCCTGACACTGACAATGTCTTTAGGTCTGTAGACTTGGTTTGACTCGCTGATGAGTTGGTTCAGGAGCACGTTCACTTCTCCCTGTTTGGGGTTTGCGTGCCGTAGGAAGGCGCTATCCAGAGAGTTGGCCAGGTGCATTCGTAGCAGGTCAGCTGGCATGGTGATGGTGTAAGACAGCACAGTTAACACAAGGCTTAAGGGTATCATGTATGGTGGGGTTTTACTCGTGGTTAGGCTGTCTTTGGAGGAGCTAACCTCCCACAGCATGGCTGTTGTTAATGCTGTTAACAGCTGAGTCTGGGTAAAGTCCTTCTGGAAGGCAGTAAACAGTGGTTTCAAGGAGTTTACAGTCTGGTTCGCTGCATTGACACTGGACATAACAATGTTAAACATTCTGGCGGCAGCAGCGGCTCTAAGCAAAGCTCCCGGGAACTGTTTGGAGCGGTGGTGGTGTCCACCTAACTCCATTTGTGTAACCGTCACTTTCTCATGTTGGCTGAACAGGTGTTTGACATCGGCCTCAGTGTGAGTGAGGGAGTCCTCTCTCCATCGGAACCTTGTACAGCTGTATTCGGTTACAGTGCTGGGGTAGTGTGCCCTGTCATCGGTAGTCAGGAGTCTCAGCGGTTTTCTCGGTGGCAGCTGTCCTCTCTTTGGCTGACAGCACAGCACGGCAAACCACAGCAGCATCCTGGTACAGATAATAGGGAGAGAGAGAGAGAAAGGGGAGAAAGAAACAAACAAGGCCTGTCTTTGGTTGGACAGGACAGTCTCTTTGCTTCGTGGGCGGTGACTGGGTTTAGCTCGCCCTCGCCCATGTTTTGCCACATCTTGCTGCTGGCATGACGCTTGCTTCAGTGTTTTGTCAGTGGCTCTGGTGCTGCGTGGTGCAGCACATGCTGCGTCATGGAAATATATTGGCATTATCCCCCTTTTGCTCCGTGGCATTACAAGCCCTGGCATTGTGATGTCAGACGGTGCACAACCCACAATATTGTTCTGTGCACGCAGCATGGTTTGTGTATCATGCAGTGGTCTGGGGCTTTGGTTGTCAGTGACTGTAGACTGGTTGCCAGGGTGGATGGAGGGGTCTGAGAGGTGGTAAAGCAAAGTCATTATCAAGGTTTCAGAAGCCCGCATGTCCGCTATGTTGGTCTGTGTAGACAACAGAGCCTGCGTAAGCGATTCTGAGGTAGGCAGTTTAGCTAGTAAAGTTCTTGTGCTGTGTGTAATCACTTCAACCTTGAATGTGGGTGGGTGGGTTGGGAGTGACCACAGAATGTTGTTTAGTGTGCCAGTTTTGGCAAGGGTGTCAGTGTGATCTTTAAAGTCCTCGTCTAGACTTGGTAACTTTGAGTATCCTTTTTCCTTCTTCCAGTACACGATCACATTGTGTGTTTTTGTGATGTTATCACATTGCTGGAACAGGTGTTGGTGTTTGACATGCTTGTTTGCAAGTGTGAGTCCGAGTTCCACACATTCAGGTGAGGATTGGAAGAAACCCAGCGTGTGGTGTAAGGTTTGACCACCTTGCAGGTTGAGCCGAACAGCGACCCCTTTGGTGTAAGCTGGTACCACCGTACCCTGTTTGTTGACTAAGGTACAGAGGCTTGAACTTGGGCCTGTTGTTAGGGCGTTGTACTCATGGCTGGCTGCTGGGGTTCCCGTGACCTCTGTGACCTGACCGTCTGGCTCTGTGGGAGTTCCCGTGACCTCTGCGACCTGACAGTCTGGCTCTAGCAACCTGTGTGGCTGGAGAGAAAGAGGTTCTCGCACTTGAGCAAAGTCTTTTAGCTGTTTGAAGTTCAGAAAAGGGTCAAAGTGTTCTAGCAGGTCTTTGTCGATGAGCAATGTAGGAGTGTTCATTGGTGGGACATACATGGGATGTATTAGACTCATCGGAACGAATGTCAGGTGAATGGAAACAACCTGTTCAAACTGGATGTCATCCTGTCTGTACACCTGTACATTCAGTTCATAAGTTTGAGGTGTAAGAGTTCGATCTTGTCTCTTAGCTTCAAATTGGAGTCTTTTGAAAAGGTAAGATGAGATCACCGTCAGGTTTAGTCCTGTGTCGATCAGGTCTTCCCTGTTGACTCCTTTTTGACCCACCCCCTTTTTGACAGGGCTGCCCAGGAATGTTGGCATTAGGGCAGGTGGGACGATCGGTGGGTGATGAGGACCGGTCTTGTGTAGCTCGCTGCAAAGGCAGGTAGTCAAAACAGCATTTTCTGGTACCTTGTGTTTGTGGTACCTGGTGTGAGGACCTGTGCTGTCTCGTTCAGTTAGCTGTAACAGTTAACTCTGTGGTCTGTAGATGACAGGCAGTGTTCTGGGTGCTTGGTTCATCTTCCTTGTGAGTTTTCATGTGAAGAAGCACTTTCAGCACCCTCAGGATCTCTGCTGTCTCAGACGTGGCTGCACTGTGTTGCCCTCTGCTGGCTTGGAATGGTATTGACTCTCTGTAAAAATGTCTGTGACTGTGGTGTTGTAGGGCGCCATCTAGGGTTAACTCCAAGCAGTGCTCAGAGACAGAGACTTTGGGGTATTTCACAGTCTTTTCACAAATAGTCTTTTGCTTGGTGCAAGCTTTGTGGGCTAAGTTCCGTAACTCTTGTGTAGTCCTGTTACGGGGACACGCTGGGACTCTGAGATGAAAACTCCAACTAGCATGTAGGTTTAGGAGGGACAGAGTTTTTAAGTTGAAATCCTGTTCCATACCTGGTTCGTTGCATGCTCCGAAGTAGGTGTTTCGTAGCTGACTACAGAAAGTCTGTGGGTTTTCAAATCGGCCCTGTTTGAGGTCCATAGCAATAAGGAGCCCATGATCTGAGTTTGGATCAGAGAATTCAAGAATCAAAGTCTGTAGCAGTTGCTGGTAGTACGCTTTGACAGTCTCTGGTTGACGATCCAGAAAGCAATGCACATCACGGCTGGCCGTGATTTTTAACAGATACAATGTGTTCACATCTGTCACGTTGGCGACAGTTTGCAAATGAAAGTCAATGGCTTGTAAAGAAGCATGAACATCATGTCCTCCTGCAGGATCTGGAATGAATGTAGAGATGCTTCTGGCTAGCTTGTGAAGTTCTCTGTGAGCAGTGCAGGGTTTGGTGACATGCGTTCTCTGGAAGGGTTCTCTTCCCTCCGTTGTTGACAGATGTTCTTGTAAGCTGGCTGGTGATTTCCTTAGAAGGGAGATTACACCCCCTTTTCCAGCTCTGGGTTCTTGGCTGAAAGGGTTGGAGTGGCGGCCCGGGAGAAATTTTGTGGTGTGCGTTTCTCCGATCCAGCCACTCTGTAACCTGTGAGATTGTCTCAGTTCGGTGTGAACAGTGTCAAGTTCATCTTGGAGCTTGTTGAATTTAGCTCGGGCCGCTTGCAAGTGTGTTTTGCAGGCCCAGGTTTTATAGTCTCTTTCTTTCAATTCAGTCTCTGCTCTTTTTAGGAGAGCGTCACCTTGCTGGAGTTTTTTGTTGAGGTCTTTTCTGGCTTCTCTCTCCAGCTGTTCTCTTTGATCTGTGTCGAGGCGAAGATCTTGCAGGGCATTGTGAAGTCTTTCAACTCCTTTCTGTAGCTCTGGATCTGTGTCGTCCTCTTTCTCGCGCTGGTTCTGGGTCTCGAGGAGAAGCTGATCAAGATGACTCTGGGTTGGGGCCTGGTCCTTCCAGGCCTCCTCCGCGATGTTGCTCCGTTCACTGAGCCGTGCCTGGGTGACGAGAATGTGAACTAGGCTTCCGAAGATCCTGGCGAGTTCTCTGTAGTAGTCGCTTTGGTTTGGATCGCGTGCCATCAGTTCATCTAGCTCGGTGTCTAGTTGCTCTGGGTGCTGCAGGTTACTGGCGTCCTTGGGCAGGAAGGGGGTCGTCACTGCTTTCAACCATGTCGAGAGGTGGCCCCCGTGGACTGCTGGACTGGATGCCTGGAACATCCTGATTCTCTGTCGGTGAGAGAAGCACAGCACACACACACAAAAAGACCAATGCAAGTTCGTTCTACATTTAACGAGCTATATTCATACGGGCTGTGCCGTTTATGAGAATTTTGGGGCTGACTGATGCAAACAGTCAGACAGTTAAGTAGCCAATTAACTTGGGTCAACGAAGGACCTGAAATGGAGATTTGACAAGCAGTAGCCTAGCGGGTCGTGTGATGACACCGGCTGCTGGTGGTCGCTCTACTATTTAACTTCGTTGGTGGCTCCCAGGTTACTGTCTCTATGTGAAATGAAAGAAACAAATCACAACAGAACAGAGGGTAGAAAAAGATCAAAGTGAAAAACAACACTTGAAATGAGATGAAAACAATAGAAACACAACGTGTTAGTGAGAATAAGGAGGCCTAAGCCTACTGCTAGGTTTTAAGATAGGGCCAACAGGTGAGTGGGCTATCTGGGTAGGAAACCTAGAAATATGGTGTGGCTTAAAGAAGCAAAAGGGTCAGAACACTTAAAATATATCCGGGGGAATATCTAATATTCTGTGGCTTATAATAAGTGGATAGGTTTTATCACTTTTGGTTCACCTGGTTGAATTGAAGTCATTCAGGTGGGAACCAGTGGCTTGGTCAACCTCCCCGGTGCTCCCCAAACACTGAACCGCAGTGTCCCCGGTCCTCCGTTACTCTGGCGTGTCGCAGGACAGCATGGCTTGTGACTTTTAGCACAACCTTTGGAGTGCCAAAATTGCTGATGTCTCTTGAGACAAGAGGGACCGAGTTTCACTCGCAGCCAGTATCGGTAACACCGGTCGGGCAGCCTTGCTCACTGGAAACCTGAGACGACTGTCCAATCACCAAGGGAGTTCTAATCATGATAAAACAAAGAAAGGGAATTATAATAATGGTAATTATTAAAATAACCTAAATCAAAAGAGAGAAGAAAGAATAATACAAATCAAAATAAAAGACAGGAATGAAACAAGGGAGAAGGAGTAGCTGGTTTTCACCACAAGGTGGGGGTAAGTACTGCTTCTCTGTCTTTAACCTGCTGAGCAGAAAACTTAATTCAAATTAAAAATTCAAAACTGGTTTAAATCAAAATTTAAAATAAGCATGTAAGAATTAAAAGGAAAATCTGAATAATATCCTATAATAACCCATGATAGCTTGTAAGTTATCATTAATAATTATGAAATTAATCAAACAGGGTGAGATTAATTAAAAAGGGTAGAAGTGGGCATGCACTTCAAAACAGAATGGAAAAGACAGAGGTCTGTTAGTCGATTTAACAGGGGACTGCCACTAGATGGCTTACCTTCTAAGTGGGTCAATCAGTAGTTGACCTGAAACATCTAGATTTCCACTATTAAACAATTACAGTTTAACTCAAATCATGTTTGAACCAAACTCAAAGTAAATGTAAACAATCAAAGGCAGGGAAAAAAATTTTGTTCCCTGTAATAATATTCGCACTAGCAAAGCTGTAAATGCAAATAATTATCGAGAATTTAAACATCCAATTCAAATATACATCACAGGGGATTATAAATTAGCAATCAGAGCGCATTATCTGAAATGGCCACAGGTTGGCAGCTTTGCACTCACGCAAGCTGGAATCAGAAAGCAGGGTGTACCCTGAAATTTCTAACCCACACGTTCCCTCTGGTGTTTAGATAGCGGAACTACAATTTCAATATGACTTAGAAATTATCTGATCGTTCGTCAGGCTGATTTTCTGCATCAAAAATCACAAGTAACAAACCAAAGGTTTTAATCTCTGAGGTGCTATGTTAACATAGGTTGAAGAAGGATCCGTTCACTTCCAAAACACAACTGTAATAAAAACAGGAATTTTCCAACTGTTGCCTCCAATAAACATTTATCAAAATAGCACTTATGATCTAAATGTTTTAGGTTTAAAAATCGGGTAGCTAAGCCAATTTTAGACCAGGAGTTTTTATCGTTTATTTTTTTGAATATCATGTGGTTTACCACGAATTCAATAACGATATTTAATAACAAGGCCTTTTTACTGAATCAGAGGAACATCGCTCATGTTCAGATTTACATGTTGCAACTAATAAAAGATTTCTTCATCTTTTAATTATTCATATTAAAATGTTCTCACTGTAAAAAGATTTTGGTCTTTCTTAACAGGATACTTTTAACATTATACTGCAGATTACTTTCATTAAAATTAACAGTGACTATACTGTTAAGTTTCTATAAATACCTAGGTGCTTACTGACCAGCTTTTTGCCTCAGTCAGTTAGGAGTGAGTTCGCGTCTTGCGACTCATCTCACAAGTAACGTTACATAATTTCATAGCGCACGTGCAGAAATTATTAAAAACCATATTCACAGATTGATTGCTCACAAAACGAAGTTTGAAATGCCTGCGTTCCTCCACCAAAATGTAACAACAATGAGTTTTACATAGTAATTAACTCAAATGATATATAGGGAATTTGAATAATTAATCAAGAATTTGATTAATATATATCTCAGATGACAGTTACATTTAATTTTATTGATTATGAAAAATAGCTCAATTGCCAATACCAATACTAATCACAGGGCACTGTAATTTACTCATTAATATGTCAATATTACATTCTTCATATCAATTATTGTGATCTCTTACTGTAAATTACTGCAGATCAAACCGTGGTATGTCCAGCACACCACTGTAGACCTATCAATTTTCAATAAAGTTATCACGCCTTATAATTCAAGGAAAAGTATTCTCTGGCCATGAAAATATTATCCTATCCTTATGATAAATTTAGTTTCTAAATTTAGAGCTTGTAGCTAAAGACCAGAACATTTCAGTGACTCGTAATGTGAGTGGGGTGGAGTCCAGGCCAATCATTTTATATATGGGTTTTTAATAATTCAACTAGTAATACATCAAACTACAAATCACACAGAGTAAATATGCGTACGAAAATACAGACAATAAACATTTACAAGACATAACGGAATCCAAATAAAAGAGAGAGAGAGAGAGAGAGAGAGAGAGAGAGAGAAGTGGAGAAAGCGAGAGAGATCACAGAATGAGCTCAGGTATGAAAATCAGTCAGTAAACCTTAGTGGAACCAACAACGAATCAAATAATAGCAACACTTTAAAGCAGCATTTAAATCTCCATAGAAAACGATACTTGCATGGCCCAGTGGGTGAGCGTGGTACCGGCGACGCACGTGTGATGTCACGTGGTCCTTTGAAAACTGCGCGCGTGGGCCGGAGGCCGTGTGACGCGCGTGCAAGCTGCGCTGGATCTTGGCGTGAGCGTGGAGTCACGTGTTCCTTTGTTGCAAAGAGGTGTTCGTTCATCTTCGCGCGGTATTTGAAAGGTTCAACAAACAATGTTCCAGAATTCGTCTTCATTGTGTGGAGAGGCGAATAGTTGAATAAACTTAGTAAAGAAAAGAAAAGAAAACAACGAAAATGAAATTTTCCAAATGAGTCATGAAAATGGCTTTCCTCTCCTCAGTCCGTGTGCTGAGGGGGGAGGAGAACTGAGCGCGGCCCGAGGCCGCGCGGAGCGACGTGTCCGAGAACGGAGAACGGGAAAAAAAGAGCAAGAAGAGAGAGGCGGACCTTGTTCGGTCGACTCTTATAGCTTGAGATGTTCACGCCTCTTTTCGCGTGAACCACCCAATGAACATCCGCGATCTGAAGCGGCGGGAAAGTTCCTTTGTCTCTGGGAACAACCCACCCTAATGATTTAGGACTTGTCCGATTTCATCAGGGATATTCTAGCACGTTCGTAATTCCAGAATAATACATTTTTCATTACTTTACTTTAGATAAGTGGGTCTGTCAAAGCATGACGATTAGAACAAGACTAGACATAATATATATATGACCAAAGATCTAATTTTTAGATCGAATTACACATTTAAAGATTTGTTTAACACATGATAACACTGCAGATGTTGGGAAACATCTAAATGTACCAAAAGGGAATACGTAATACATTTATAAAACATGAAAACAGAAAGTTAATGAATACATTCCATAGAATGCATTGTTCAAAAGAAGCCAGTGACTTGGCTTCTCTCCTGTCCTGTGTGGTCGTAACTTTTACAACCTGCAAAAGTGGGGGTTGCAGAAACATGGCTTTCTTTGAGAAGGTTAAAGTGAGGAGAGACATTTCCTAAAGTATGAGCTTGCAACTTATACTCTTCACATAACAAGGATTAACCATTTTATGCAATCCAAAAACATAATTAAAATACATATTAATAATAAAATGAAAGTAAGGAACTTATACAAAAAGGTTTCCTTTGTCTCCAGTGTGTTGGAGGAATTTGGGTTGGGGGTTTTCGTTTCTTCTTTGAAGCTCGCATGGGTATCGTAAAGTAATTTAAGTCCAGCCAGGCTGGCATTTAGTACCAACAGTCTGAATTTATAAAACAGAATTTAACCCATGAATCGCTGACCTGCATATCTGTTACAGTTTCAATCTAAGCTGTTTTTAGACTAATGAGAAAGTAACAAGTTCTGAAATTTACAGGATGTTTTTATAGTACAATGACCTCTTATTTGTCAAAAGATCAAGGGATTTATGATTTCTCAGGTTAAGACCCCTATAATCATGTAAAATCCTGTAACGTTATGATTTTTGTTTATTGACATATGCATATGTGTTTTAGATCCAGACCTCAGCCAGTCAGCTTAAGTACACTGGACCAGTGGATTGTGCACTAAAACTTTATAAGGAACAGGGAATTCGCAGTGTCTACAAGGGCACTGTTCTTACTCTAATCAGAGGTGTGTGTGTGTGTATATGTGTGTGATATTTTAAATTGGTGATCTTGTGAAATATGTGTGTCATGATATATTCCCTGACATGTAAACTAAAAGTAATGGGTGGCCTTTATGGATGCATCTTTTTTTCTTTTTCTCTTAGATGTGCCTTCGAATGGTGTATACTTTCTAACATATGAATACTTAAAAAAGTTTCTGACCCCTGAGGGAGAAAGGTG
>NC_068418.1:1917146-1949435 GCF_023724105.1 Carassius gibelio
AAGCTAAATTTAATCTGTTTTGATTTGTAACTGTTGTCTGTTCATACATCCCAGAGATTTTATTTCTTCTTGAATCGTACCTGACACCTAAGTGCATTTCAATAGGTTCAACAACCCCCCATTTCTCACTGAAATATTTTCTCCATTATGTACTAGTATTAAAATCAGATAATTGATTATTAAAACTATTAAAAACATCTTCAACTGAACTTCTACTTCTACATGCTGTCAGTGTAGTGTATTTTTGTCTGCCATGGATCTGAGGAATCACACAGTCTCTAGGTTTTGTTTCCAGAAGAAAGATTGGTAACACTTTAGTATAGGGTCTAATTCAAACTAATAACTAGTTGCTTATTAGCATGTCTATTATTAACATATTGGCTGTTTATTAGTGCTTTTAAAGTAAATATAATGCATGACATCTAAATCCTACCCAATACCCTGAACTTAACAACTACCTTATAAACCATTAATAAGCAGCAAATAAGGAGTTAATTGAGGCAAAAGTCATAGTTAATGGTTAGTTAATAGTGTGAATTTGACCCTAAAATAAAGTGTGACCGAAAGATTTTATTTTCAAGAGAAAATAAAACCGAGAAAGCTCTGCAGAACAGTCTGTTGAGTCTGTGTCGGTTCTGTTTTATACAGTGCTTCTGAAGGCGTGCCCATGTTCAATACATTTCATACATATGGTTCTGTTTATCAACTCTTTTACCTTTTATGGCTGTCTCCAGCTTGCTTTTAGGATGTAGAATTTATTTTAAGTGAAACGAGGAGGCCTAATCATATATTTTGTCTTATGTCAAAACAGGATATGCAACTTTACTATATGCTGTATTTTGGTAATGTCTGCACCAAGGAAGTCTGATCATATATTTTGTCTAATGTCCAAATAGGGTGTGCAGCTGCACCATATAATATACCCCTGCACTCTCTGCACATTTCATTCTCATGCAGGCCTCTACATCCGAGTTCCTGTTCCCGTTACTTTTCCCGTTCCTGTTAATTTATTTGTTTGTTTGGATGGATTTTTGGTTTTGACCTCTGCTTGTTTGATTTCTCTTTGGATTAACCATCAAAACCCTACTGCTATTGGATTTCTCGTCTCCTGCGTTTCACTAGGTCTCCGATCGTAACAAACATACAGTCAAATGCATGATTACATATAACAGTAGAATAACTTGATACATAAATGGCTAGATTCACATTGATTATGCCTGATTAGTTTACATATTGACCAATAAAAATCTTCTTCATCAACAGGCACAACATTTAAAATGTTTTCCCTTAAACTTGTATGGAAATCATTAACAAAATCATCCATGCTTTCAACAGCTGACATAATAACACTGTTTGCAACACCATTACCTTGTAATTTGGCTATTATCGATGCACACCTTTCCCTCGAACTATCCCTTGAACAGAAGAACATTCATGCAAACGCGCATCATTATGTAATCTTTGCTCTGTGTCAGACACAACAAGTGATACTGCTTCATTGAGATCTGGGGCTTGTTGATTTTGTGGATATACAATTCCACTGCTTGCTGCTACACCCCTAAAATGAAATGTAGGTAAATGTTTTCTAAACCCTTCATAGCTTTTAAATTGCAAGGAACAACCATCCTGATCACAAATCGGATCAAATTTTTTACCAGGATATAAACCATGTACAAAGTTTTACATGCCAAATTAAAGCTGCAGTAGGTAACTTTTGTAAAAATATATTTTTTACGTATTTGTTAAACCTGTCATTATGTCCTGACAGTAGAATATGAGACAGATAATCTGTGAAAAAATCAAGCTCCTCTGGCTCCTCCCAGTGGTCCTATTGGCATTTGCAGTTACGGACCGCTCCCGGTAAGAAAACAACCAATCAGAGCTGCGGTCCGTACCTTTGTTTGTGTTCAAAATGTAGAAAAATGTATATAATAAGCGAGTACACCATGAATCCATTTTCCAAACCGTTTTTTTTAGCTTGTCCTGAATCACTAGGGTGCACCTATAATAAGTGTTTATATTTGGACTATTTTAGATTGCTTTGGGAGTAACCCAGTACCTTTGTGATTATTCATAAACATAAACAGAGAGAATTAGTTCCGGCTACGATGTTCTTCCGCAAGACGGAAGCAGTTCTGTTTATTAACCACTAGAGCGTCAAAAGTTACCAACTGCAGCTTTAATTTAGCTATTGTAAACAGTGATTTACAGACATAGCATCTAAACATCATTCAAAAACTTAGCTCTAAGCTCCTGTACTCTTGGGCTCTCACTTGTGGTGCCAACATCAATTTTGTACACTGTAGTCTGGAGAAAAATGTACTAATTTTTGAGTGGAGGATCATAACTGAGACTGAAAACAAAATTAACCTTGAAGAGTGCATCAATGGCTGCCAGTGAAGAGGATTCTTGACAGGGGATGAGCTTTTTATCCACCACAATAAAGTAGTGACTGATGGCTTCCTTGCTGCTCCCTAAGGCAAGAATGTATGGCTGACGATTGTCTTCCAGCTCAAGGTGTTCCTGTATACTTCTACATGCCTAAATGGGGGAAAAATTAAGTCTATCAATAATAATGATAAATTAATAAGTACAGCTTTATCAATTAGCATTTATTTGAGACTTTTTAGCTTAATTGCACACCATAAAGACCAGGAAGCACTCAAAATCAAAAAAGTACATCCACAGAATAACTGTTCATTTTAGTTTAGATTTAGATCAGATTTAGAGTAATTGTATCAACTTACTATATTAACCCCCATTTTACATTTAATCTAATAGTAAAAAATAAGATGAAGAAATTACTGAATCAATTCCAAGTGTAACGCTTATAGCCCTTGTATTTTGGCACCAGTGTACCAACTACCTACTTTGTGAAACACCACCAGATGGTCAATGGCCTGTGAAATACTGATCCTTTGGATTTTCTTTCTTCCTGAAGCCAGGGGTGGTAGGAGATGCAAAAGTAGAAGGAAGGATGATATATCTCTGTCCCATTCTGAAAAAACACAGAACATTGTTAAATGCCTATAACTATGTATAGTATAATTAGACTGCAAAGTCATTGGAAGTTTCACCGGGGGAATCCTGTGTCTCGCTGCTTCCTCTGCTCTCTTTGGCAGATGACAGTAATATTTTCAGCAGTGGAGTGGAAGACAAGGTTTCTCCTAGTCTGATAACCTTTGCTTTGAAAACTGTTGGCCACCTTTCCAAAAGTTTGGAAGCAGTTTCTGACCCAAAGAGGAGTGTGAAGTCCTGAAGAATCTGAAGAAGTTTGAAGAAAACACAATATATAATTACAATATATACAATAATGTGGTCAGTTTCAACAATGCAGACCATTTGACAGTTTTCTGATACTAACATTAAATTTTAGTAAAAAAGGAAAGAGAAAATCCATACCAATCCTCAAATTCCAGGAATCGAGGAACAACAGAGAGAATGGTGGTGGATCCCTCTGGTGATGGAAAAGGCACTGTCTGTATTCCAACGTTGCCTTCATCTTCTGCATGATGACCTCACGTTCGCTTGTATGATTAATCAAAGAGATAGCCTCTTCACTTTGATCAATATCTAGCTGATGTTCTTGGTAACATACAGCAGCTGTCTGTCAAGCAAAGGACCTCCCTTTTCCTCTGTTTTTGGACCGTCCTTATTTCCAGAAGGTATTGTCCCGCTTTGCACTGTCTTGAGGTGCCATGACAAGGATCCAGTGTTTTTGGCCATCATAGAAATGTTGAAATGACAGAAATTCTTAATTTATCCCTTAATTAAAAATGAAAACATCTTTAGACATGTCCAACTGAACACAAAATATTGAATGTCCTGATCAGTGATAATGACTTACATATCCAGTCCTCCCTTGGGGATCTATGAGTGAGGGAAACAAGGTGATAATTCCCAAACCATACTTCTGTTTGGTAAGTCGATGTGGGACCCTTCTGAAGAATGGGAACATTTAACGTTACTTTACACTGATAGGAAATGTTTAAGAACATTTAATTGAACTGTAACTTTTAGAACATGCATTTGTACACATCTTCAATACACCAACACTACCTACAATAATTAGAACAATGAACATATTAAACACTACCAGTATTCATTCCTAAATTGGGATACAGATCATTCAGCAGCTCCTCTGTTTTCACTCACCAATGTCAGTCAACTCATTTATGACTAAAACCAACCCACTGGTGGTCATTAGATCAGGAAACACGTCTTTATCCACCTCTGTACCAGTTTCATCTGTAACTGTAACAGCAAGGCTGAGAACTTCTCTTTCAGTGCAAAACAAAATATTTACAAATTTTAGTATATAGGTTTATAGGTAGAGCACTGCACTATCAAGCGCAAGGTTTGGGGTTCGATTCCCCAGGAACACATGATATCTAAAAATGTATAGCCTGAATGCACTGTAAGTCGCTTTGGATAAAAGTGTCTGCTAAATGCATAAATTTAATTTCATTTAAATATCACTCAAATAAATCTAATAAATAAATAAATCAAAGCACGTCTTTTGAGATTTGTATGAATTTCTTCCGATTCCGAAATTGTGCTTTGACAATCATTGTGAATAAGTATCTGAACTCCTGGCTTGTAGAGGGAGAAACACGTCTTACTGGTTTTCTACAAACACGACTCGATTTGAAACAAGATTGTGTAAAAAAAAAAAATATCAAAACAACTTTCATAATATCAAAACAGCACAGACACAAATTAAATCTAAATAGGTTAACTTTTTATCTGTTATAACCCCTCATTTACAAGACAAAATGGGAAGCTTTGAGAAATTATACCATTTTCGGCTCTGTAAACTTTCACACTCTCCTCCTCCTGAACACTAAATAAGCATATGGTTTCTTCATCTATTGTGTCCGGAAAGACTGCAATACAGTTTTGTGCTACATAAAGCAACCCAATGGTCAAAAAAATCGTTATTGGCGATACTTAAATTAGGCCTTAACATAAAAAAAAAATGTTGTAAATTTGTTTTAATTGTCGAAATTGTCCACTGATCATATCAGCACTAAGGGGCTGGCTAAACACACATGCCTTTATATCATATTTCTACACAGTAAAATCAGTAGTGTAATATTTGCAGTGTTAAAAGTTATTAATTCCCAAAGAGCTGAATTAACAATCTACAGCAGGGGTTCTCAAAGTCTACATTCAAAGGTCCAAACCTGAATTTTCATCAATGACAAAGGTCCGGAACTATTGGTAATTACAAAACTAACTAATTTAATAAACATGTATAACAAATCAACATTCTTTTTATGAAAAAATAAGGTGCCTTTTATCCGGGCTTGGTCTGTGCTAGAGATCGACCGATATGGGTTTTTCTATAGCTGATGCCGATGCCGATGTTTAGAGGTCAGGGTCAGCCGATGGCCGATATGTGCTGCCGATTTTTAGGGCCGATATCTTGGAGTTTTCCTCTTGATTTGCATGCTAAAATGTCACACTAATAATAAGTGGATGCACAACACATTTTTTCTAAACCTATCATAATTTATTGAGCACTTACTTGAACCATCTCTTCATTCATCTTAATTTAGTGCACTGCACTGTATTAAAATAAAAAAACAAAATGTATCCAAAGTTAACCAAACAAATTAATAAACTGACCAAGTATTAAATATATAAAACAGGTAATATATATATATCAATCAATCAATCAATCACCTTTATTTATATAGTGCTTTAAACAAAATACATTGCGTCAAAGCACTGAACAACATTCATTTGGAAAACAGTGTCTCAATAATGCAAAATGATAGTTAAAGGCAGTTCATCATTGAATTCAGTTATGTCTTCTCTGTTCAGTTGAAATAGTGTCTGTTTTTATTTGCAATCAAGTCAATGATATCGCTGTAGATGAAGTATATATATATATATATATATATATATATATATATATATATATATATATATATATATATATATATATATATATGTCAATCATTTACATAAAAGTTTTAGAGCATTTACATTTATCAAGTAGAATTTTTCAAGTTTGTTGGAACATAAATGTAAACTTAAATATACATTTAAATAAATACAATTTTAGAAATAAAAATCAATTAAACTGAAAAATATAAAAAAATAAATATATAAAAAATAAATAACAGTGGTGCTGCAAAGACACTAGCAACCAGCAACATTTGTGTTTGGTATAAATGACACAGAAAATCTAAAGTGCATTCTAATTTTGAACTTACATCGCAGTTTGTTCATTATTAAAATAAAGTAGAGTCAACCAAACATTTAAAAAGTTACACTGGTCAGTTTAAATACACCCTATACCGGTCCTCTCTGCTGTTATGCAAAGGACGTTTTTGCTCATGTGAAGAGGATGATTTTTTCCGTCTAGTTTATATATAAAAAAATATTATAGTTTAAATTTCAGATACATTGCGAATATGGAAACATTTGGATATGTGCAGAACGAGACGTGAGCAATAACCTCCAAATACATCTAGTCAAACCCGCGCTCGCTCGTCCTCGTATGGACTTAGTGCACATGGCATAATATCTTCTTTTTAACATAATAATAAGGACTTCTCATCTCCCAGTCTGCTGTGAAGAAGTGAGCAGTTTTCGTCACAGAGCTCTCCGTCCCCCTGGACGTCCACCCGTCTGTCGTGAGCGCAACAGAGGATGCTCGGGATAGTTCATCCACAACTTTTTTCTTCTCCTGTTCATAAAGATCTGGCACCATCTTTTCACTCTAACCTCTTTCCTTCATCATTATATCTGACAGGGAAGCCAAAATGCGCGGGGCGAGTGTGGACTGAACATGCGCAACTTTTTTTTTTTTTTCATAAATCAATCCGCGGGTCACGCGTATGCCGAACTGAAGATATTGATCTGAACGGATCACGGATCAATGATGATCCGTTGCACCACTACTATAGCAACAACGAGCACCACGAAACCATTTAAAGAGGCGCATTCAGCGGTCTCCTTGACAGAAAACATTCAGCAAAGTAAAATTATCTCAAACATATGGCGCGCTCTCTTCATTTTATCAAACGATCCTAATCACATTTATTCATTTTACAGTCCTGCAACTAGCATTTTATTAATACTAAAACCCCTTTAATTCAGGTGAGAAAGCTTTTTTTCCAAGTGGCTTTTGCACATAATAATAATACCGCTGCAGACGCATTTTGCAGCATTAAGGGTCCAGGACAGCTGTCTCTCCGAGCGCGGTGCTGTCTGATATATCGGTCGACCTCTAGGACTCTGTGCTATCTGTTGACTCATCCACCACAAGTGAAAGGCAGGGTGTATCTTTGATAACATCAATTAACTGCTTTACTAAGTCATTGGCAAGCACCTCTGTCCTCCTGGTTGAAGTGTCATTGGACAGTGGAATTTTCTTTAATTTCTCTGACATCTCCTGTCTCTCCTTTCCCTCAAACAAAGCATATGCTATCTCCACTAAACACTCACTAACTATCTCTGCATCAGTGAATGGCTTCTTGCTTTTTACCTAGTACCCAGGCCAGACAGAAAGATGGTTCTGCAGCTCTCTCTTGCTGTGTCAAAAGTCTCATAAGCAACTTATATGTTGATTCATATGAAGACTTTAACTGTCGTATGGTGTCCATACCTCTGTATTTTGTGGATATTGCCATTTAGAATGATCTTTTTTTTTCATAATGCCGTTTGACATTTCCACTTTTCACAACTCCAACTGTCTCATTACAAATCAAACAGAATGGCTTCGTGTTGGATTGGGGCAAAATGAACATAAACCTCTCTCTCCAATCATCTTTGAAAACTCTATTTTCTTCGTCAACTTTTCTTTTCCTGGACAATGACATCCTTCATTTACTGCGGTGAAGTGTTGCTTTGCGCAACTCACGCCCAATTACGTCAAAAGTATACACTCACTGGATGTCATAGCAACTGAATCACAGAGAAAAACTTAAAAAATCTTGCCTTCGCTTTAATTTCGGGTCATCCCAAAAAAAGATATAAAAAACTAAACAAATGATTTTGAAATGTGTTTATCAAGGTAGGAAATCCAGACTTTTAATCCCTTACACCAGTGGTTCCCAACCTTTTTCAGCTCGCAGCTGAACCACACACATATGTTTGCGCGGCCCACTTCAAAAAAATTAACTGACCCCGCTATTGTTGGGTTAATAACTTAGCACTCAGAAACTAGACTGTTAACTGTATTTATTGAATAAACTAGGGCTGTGTGATATATATATATATATATATATTTAAAAAAAATCACGATTTCTTTGATCAATTTTGCGATTGTGACACACACCGATATGCTTTTACAGTCATAAATGCATTCAGAATTAATTTGAAACATATTTCAAAAAGAAAAACAATTAGAGCTTTTTCAAAACATTTTAACGTCTCTAGAACAGACAAAACCAAACTTGCACAGATACACGCTGCTCTGCGCGGAGAGAGTGTGCGCACTTAAAACGTGTCTCCTCTCACTTAAACTGCGTCCTTTGCACTCATAACTCTCTCTATGCTCATGTGTTAGATATTAATTATTTTTGCACGTTTTTATATCTAGCCTTTTACCACGTGCAGCTCTGAACTATATTGTTGGGTTAATAACTTAAGTACTCAGAAGCTAGATTGTTAACTGTAATTATTGAATGAACTAGGGCTGTGCGATATGGACAAAAAAAAAAACATTTGTGATGCTTGCTCAGATACACGCTGCTCTGCGTGGAGAGAGAGTGCGCACCTAAAACATGTCTCCTCTCACGTAAACTGCATCCTGTGCACTCACAATTTTCTCTATGCTCATGTGTTAGATATTAATTATTTTCGCACGCTTTTATTTCTAGCCTTTTACCACGTGCAGCTCTGATCCGTTAACATGGGCTCAGAAAAAAGACGCATCCCAGACAGTGTGTGAACCTAAAGTTAGGCATATGGCCAATCTGTTCTGTTCTCGCGCTAGGCGCAATGCATTCTGATTGGATCGGATAGCATACTAAAGGAGGTCAGGGCCGCGGAAAATCGTGCTATAAAGCGATTTAGAAATCGCACATGCTCGAATCTTTATTTTATGGCGACTTCAATTAATCACACAGCCCTAGAATGGACTGGAAATTAACAGAAAATAACTCTGGCTGGCACCGCTCAGCAAAACGGGAAAACCAGATCCAGGCAGAGCTCAGCAGCGGGTAGATAGTCACCGGAGCAAGCAGTCAGGAGGACACACAACAGCCATTTATGCATGTTTGAATTTGTTGTTCTGTAACACATGCAGCAACTGACCCCGGTATTGTTGGGTTAATAACTTAGTACTCAGAAGCTAGATTGTTAACTTTAATTATTGAATGAACTAGGGCTGTGCGATATGGACAAAAAAAAAAAAAAACATTTGTGATGCTTGCTCAGATACATCGGGCACGCTCAAATCATGATTTTATGACGATTTCTTTCCAGTCCTAGAATGGACTGGAAATAATTGGTGGCCCACCTGCAATACCGCCGCGGACAACAGGTTGAAAAACACTGGTCTAAGGTGAGACTATATTTCAGAATAAGAATATCTATATTCATGCTGTATCTATATTCTGTGTTCATGCATTTTTTTGCTAATTTTGTCATATCTGCTGTTTAGAATGGACAGCGATATTTCATCAACTGGTCTCCTATACTTCATTTGATTCCACCATCATCACAAGGATGCAAGTTACCTGGAAAAATGTCATCCTGTCAAGATGAAAAACATCGTCAAAAAGATACATTTGGAGATTTCTGTCGCTACCTATTGTCTGCCTCAAAATATTGCCAGATGGGTTGTACATGAAAAACTAATATAAATAAAATCAGTTGGAGAGCTGACCTTGACTGTTACTTTTGTCTTTTATTTTATAAAGAACAGCTTGATGCAGAGAAGAGACCACACAGCCATACAGTACCTGCTCGCTGATGGGACAATGAGGAACATCATTCATGGATGCTGCACAACTCAAATCTACACATCATATTTATTCATCTCTAGGTAAATTTGATGATGTTGTGTTTTATTAAGTTCTTTGTTTCTGTGCAACACTTAATGAATGTAACTAATTAACCCCTTGTCACGCTATCTGGTCTCTGTTTCCCTGGGTGTCCACTAGTGGTCTCACTTCCCCTTAGGCACCTCACCGTAGGCACTACAATTCCCACAAGCCTTGTCCCTTCATCACAGTAATTGCACTCCTGTTAATTGCACCAGGTGCCTTCACTTATTAGTCATTATCCTCCCTATATTAACCAGTCTTTCCTGTTTGTTTTCATGGAGTCCTTTCCTTCCGTTACCCAGTCTTCTCGTATTCTGAGTTCCTGTTCCTGTTTCCATTCATGTTCCCTTTCCTATTCCTTCTTTGTTTGTTTGTTTGTTTGGATAGATTTCTGGTTTTGACCCTGGTTTGTTTACTTCTCTTTCGATTACCCTAATAAACCCTACAGCAATTGGATCTCACGTTCCCTGTGTTTCACTGCGTCTCCAAACGTCACAGAAGGACTCCATCCTGCTAAGATCCAGCAGTATGTTTTTTGATGTTTCTTCCCCAGCCACCGAGCGGGAGAGAAAGAGTTGTTTTGAGGGAACCCGCCTGGTCGTTTTTCGTGGGACCCGGAGAGGTCGCGGAGTAGTGAGTGGTCTAGAGGAGGTCCGGCATCGCTCTCCACTATGGCCCCCCTTCGATCATGGGCTCGTGAGGGATGGATTGGAGCCGGCGTCTCACCATTGCGGACGGAGAGGGGAGAGGAGGCGCACGTCTGCCGAGCCAGCACCGCTGCACAAGATGGCCGCCAGCCCTGCGCCGCTGGCCAAGGTGGTCACCAGCCCAGCACCACGACGCAAGATGGCCACCAGCCCAGCGCCACAGCACAAGATGGCCGCAAGCCCAGTGCTACTGCCCAAAGATGGCCGCCGGCCCAGGGCCACTGCCCAAAATGGCCACTGGTCCAGCGCCTCGACCCAAGATGGCCGCCGGTCCAGAGTCATGGCACAAGATGGCTGCTTGTCCAGCGCTTCTGCACTGGATGACAGCCACAGTTGACCTTCCAGAGTCGAATCAGGTTCCAGTTGACCCTCCAGAGTTGACTCAGGTTCCCGTTGACCCTCCAGAGTCGAGTCAGGTTCCCGTTGACCCTCCAGAGTCGAGTCAGGTTCCCATGGTCCCACCAGAGTCAGGGCTAGTCACCGTTGACCTTCCAGAGTCAGGGCTGGTCACTGTTGACCCTCCAGAGCCAGGGCTAGTCACCGTTGACACTCCAGAGTCAGGGCAAGTTACTGTTGACATCTAGAGTCAAGTCAAGTCACCGTTGATATTCATGGACAAAGGCAAGTCACCAAGGATCTTCATGGGCAAAGTCCATTCACCAGTGTTCTTCATGGACAAAGGCAAGTCACCATTGATCTTCATGAACAGATGCAAGTCACCAATGATCTTAATGAGCAGAGTCAGGCCACCAATGATCTTCATGATCTTTTGACCCTGGTTTGTTTACTTCTCTTTGGATTACCCTAATAAACCCTACTGCAATTGGATCTCACGTTCCCTGTGACTGTTTACTTTTAACACTAGACAGATTGGGACCATATATGATCTTTAGTAGTTTTAAAATCAACACTTTAAGTGTTGAATTGACACTCCGTTTTTTTTTACTGTGTATGACTGCGTCCTCCGGGGGTCACATTTGAAGGCTACAAACGTGATTTTGGATGACTTATTTAAGAAAAGTAACCATAATAAAACATTCTTTGTGAGGTTTAAAATACTATAATTTATTTTTTACTTTGCAATTTAATGGTTACTTTTCTTAAATGAGGCTTCCCCGATGACGTTTGCAGCCTTAAAATGGGACCGCCGAAGGATTGAAAAATAGATAAGACCTGAACAAATTATAAATTAGAATTAATTTACAGTCTGTATCTGTATTATAACATGTAATTACAAGACTTACCACCACTCTTCCAGTGAAGTAAAATGGCGTCCGCATGTGGTCTGTTTTGATAAAAAATATTCAGTGTTTAGATTCAGTGTTTTCGTCAACTGGTTTTCTTTCAGCTAGAACAGTATTTGTATTTCTTTTTGGAACTGATTAATTGTAGGCCTCATTGATCTGAAATTAGTTATTAATGGGTAAAGAAAAAGTATTTATTTGTCTATAATTTTGGCTATGTTCAAGCTCAGATAAATGAGGCCTATGATCAATCCCTTTTATCCCTTGGATAAGAAATTTGGTACTGTAATAATATAACAAAACAATATTTTTTTTATAACAAAATAGAGAGCGAGAGAGAGATTTAACAAAATGTATTAAAACTTTGTTATTCAATTATAACAGAATAAATATAAAACATACATCAAATCCAAATCAGATAAAAAAATAAATCCTCCTCCATCACCATACAAAAAAACAAACAAATTGTAACACCACTGTAGTTTAAAAGTTTCTATATCATTCATTGCTTTATAATACTTAAACTCTACAACAATTCTTGACTTGACAAGAGCCTTAAATAAAGATGTAATCTCTTGACCACACCTGTTTTCGATTCTGTTCCTTCTTGTTTTATAAATTGCCAGCTTCGCTTGTTCGGACAGAAAGTTAATTAATTGCCATTTGATCTTCTGATTGTACCCAGCCCCCAAAATAAACTTTTCCCCACATTTACCACACAAATAAATCCAACAAGTTAAAAAGTGCATGGAGTCTTTTACATTCTAAGAAACAATGAAAAATGGTTAACCTAAATCCACAAAACACACATTTATCATCAACATTGGGATTAATGACTGAAATAAAAGCGTTAACAGCCACAGCCCCATGTAAAATCCTCCATTGTAAGTCACCAGATCGTTTTACCAATGGTGGTTTGTACAGCACCCTCCACAATGGCTTAATATCCTTTTCAACCCAAATTTGTCTCTCCAAACTGTATCAATCCTCCCATTTAATGTTACCTTATTTAAAACTTTAACAAGATATTTATACATCACTTTCCCTCATACTTCATTCAGTTCTAAAATTTGTAGTTCGTTAAGATCCAGCAAAGGACCAGATAATTCTTTTAGGTCTGGTGTGATCCCAAGCTTTGGAAAAGGGTCCCTTACATCAAAAGTTGTTCTTCAAGTTTTTAAATTCTTTATCATAGACAATTCCTCCTTTGTTAACTTTGTTCTCCACACCTCCACTATGACCGAAGCGTGGCGAGCTGATTTCTGACCGAAAATAAAGTGTCCACCGCATTTATATCACTCAGCACAGGTCCAGCCACATAAATTATGTGTCTCAATATCACAGATTTGGTAGCACAATGTATCTGCACAAGTCCTGGAACATTCCCACCAGCAATGTCCATACAAGCTCCTTTAATAATAGGTTATTGTAATAACCAGTACAAAGAATTGGTCTCTTCCATCCTGCACACAATGAACAGCCCCCACATTTTGAAAAGTTGAGACAGTTCAGCAAGTTGTAATTGCTTCACATCCATTAAAAACAAGGCTGCATCCAATCCAAGTCCATCCACTGTTACTATTGCCACCTTTCGCCACACCAGATCCACAGGCCAAGTCAAGAATTTCTGGAACTGTAGACGAAAAGTAGCTTGCCTACTTGGTAAGTGGACTAGCCCTTGTCCTCCCTCTTCTTTGGGAAGAAAGAGCACACTCTGAGGAACCCGGTGCAAACTAAGATTGCTAAGATTGTCTGCAATTGGGACAGCAATCCAACAGCAGGATCCACACAAGATAATTTATGCCATAATTTTGAAGCAACCAAGTTATTGACAATTAAAACCCTCCCTCTAAAAGACAATTGTGAATGAAGCCATTTCCACTTTTTTAATTTTCCTTCAAAAACCCCTTCCCAATTCTTTTGTTGGGTATTTAAATCCCCAAGACACACACCTAGATATTTAAAACCTTCTTTCTTCCAGATCATCCCACTAGGTAATTTTGTTAACCCTCTCTCCCATTTCCCAACAGCCAATGCTTCACTCTTATCCCAATTAATTTTGGCAGCTGAAATTATTCCAAAGTCATTGATAACAGAAACCAACTTATTATGTCTTGTTGTCCACTTACCATTACCATAACCATCCGCAAAAGCAGAAATTTGATGCTAAACATCATTATGCAATATTAAACCATTAATCATGGTTCTTAGTCTATTCAGCATTGGTTCAATGGCTAATAGTAATATTAATGCATACCGGACAGTGCACAACCCTGTCTGAACCCTTGTCCTCTCTGTATTCACTGCGGTACAGTTTGCTATAGAACTGTACAGCTTGTTTTCTGATATCAGGTGTCTGTTTTAACTCTTGCCAATTCTCAGAGCATAGACAGTGAATATTACGTCTCTGACCATTATTTTTTTCAAGACTAAAGAAAAACTTAGATGGGGCATCCATTTGTGTTAAATTCTGAAAACGAGAATGGACCAGAGCCCCATGAGCTTTAATGCTGAGCAAATCTGCAAGAAGAGACGTCTTAGTTTTAAGCGTCTCGATATGTCTTCCCTCCCCAGTAACCTCTGCTAACCCTTGTGCTTCTATAATTTCAAATTCAAGCTTTTTCATTGATTTAGTGATGTCCCGAGAAACACTGAAAGTATACTGTTGAAAAAAATACTTTCACCTCAATCTTTCCATAATCCCACCACTCACGCAAATTTTTAAAGTAACACTTTCTTGGTTTAAAATTATTCCAGAAGGAAATAAAAACATCTCTAAAATTCACATCACTTAACAGGGAGGTGTTAAAATGTCAATATGCACTCTTTGACTTCACATTTTCTATATATACATTACATGATACTAAACAATGATCAGAAAAACCAGTAGGTTTGACAAGACAGCTTTTCACAACATTAAAATGGTGTCTAAAACAATAAAAACCTGTCCAACCTGGCCAAGGAAATAACGTTTTCTATGTTATGTACCCGTGTGTATTGTCTTACATTATTATTTAGCTCTTTCCATACATCACAGAAACTGTGAGTCTCAATTAATTCATTTAAAACCCGACTTTAAGCAATATGAGGTTCAATGTGATTTCTATCTACTCTATAATTATCTGTACATTTGAAATCTCCTCCCAAAAACAAAAAAAATCATCAGAACTACAGTCCTGCAGAATGGTAATAACATCTTTAAGAAAAAGTGCTCTTTCACTTCCATTTGTAGGAGCATAAACATTAATAAAAACAGCCTCGAATTTTTCGAACTGAGCCTTATGCATAATAATCTGCCAGAAACTGCATGCTTAACATCACATGAGACAAAAAGTTCTTAGCAAAGAGAACAGCCACCCCTCCTCTTGTAGAGCTCATGTGAGCAAACAACACATCACCCTCCCATTCTTTTTTCCAATCCAATTTTTTCCAACAGCAATGCTCTTTTATGCATATTTCAGGCCCCATTCAGGTTGAGAGAGCTCACCTTCATCACACTCATTATAAAAAATAGTATGAGGGGACACAAACCAAACAAAAACATAGAAAAACACAGACTATGTGGTTTCAAAACCATCTTCAGTTTGTAATTCTAATTACAGTTTGGAAACAAGTTTCTTCAGTCTATAGATCTCCTGCACTGTAAACTGGTCCCCACCTTCACCTCTCATTAGCACTACCACTGAGTTGATAAAAATCCTGCGATCAGCAAAAAAATCTTCAACCTGGACATTTTTCAAATTTTTAGTCCTTTGTAGAAATGACTTTATTTCGTCAAAGTTGTAATCACTACGTGTTACTGTCCACTACATCACTGTCAGAATCATCAACTGTACTGCATTCAATTTCAGAGTGTTTTTCAGACTCCATTTTTGTTAATCTGCTCATTTTAGCTGCTTCCACACTCATTTTCCTCTTAGTATTAGGTATTTTAAACAGTGTTTCATCACAGTCAGTCACCATCTCCTCCTCCATAATAGACTCTGCAGTGACAGCAGTTTCTTTCTCCCTACTCTCTGAATTTCCCCCGGCACCATCAGTAAACACTGTATTAGTTTCTTCCTCCCCTTTCTCTGAATTCCCCCCTTTAACCTCAGTAAGCACTGTATCGGCTTCTTTCCTCTCACTTTTTGTGTTTTTCCCCCCATGACATTACCATCATCATCATCATCATCATCATCAGTCGTTATCACTCTAGTACTATGACACACCGTTTCCCTACTCAGGCCTGGCTCAGAGTTCAATATTTCATTTTCTCTCTCAGGACATGCACGCCGAATGTGCCCCTCCTTCCCGCAGCCATAACATCTCATAGTATCAGATGATGCAAATATGACATAATCAAAGCCATCAAGTCTGATTTTAAAAGACACGTTCAGTTAATCCGTATCGCTTTTTAACATCATATGTAATTGCCGTCTGAAACATACAACATGTTCAAGCAAGGGTGATTACACCCCAGTGGAATCTTTTTCATTTGGGACACAATTTTTGAAAGGTGGCACATTCAACAGCGTTATCTTTTTTGCCAGATCAACCAATGGCATTACTGGAGTAAAAGTGTCCTGAATTACTACACCGCTCTGAACTACACTGTTCACCTTCTCAATCGTATCGAGGAAAATGACAACAGCACTGTTCATTCGTGAAGCCGACATAATACTGTCAAAACCAACAACTTCACCAACAGCCAGGCTACAGTCTTCCACAGAGCAGTTCATCACAGGCGGGAGTTTTATCCCATGCCTTCGGGAAAGCTGCTCAAACTTTGTTTGGCGTGGATCCGCCATTGCCGACCAGCAACCCAAAAGCCCACTCCTCAAACTTTCCTAGTTTTCTTTTCAAACAAAAATATAAACAAAACTTTAAAGCAGAGACAGTAAAGGAAAGTAGAAAAAGAAAGAACACTCACTCATACCGCAGCAATCTCACTCACACACGCTAACTCCGCCCAGAGAGAGAGAGAGAGAGAGAGAGAGAGAGAGAGAGCACTTCTGTTGTGTGATCTTAAAGGGGGGGTGAAATGCTCCTTTTCACTCAATATCCTGTTAATCTTGAGTACCTATAGAGTAGTACTGCATCCTTCATAACTCCAAAAAGTCTTTATTTTTATTATATTTATAAGAGAAAGATAGTCTGTACCGATTTTTCCTGGAAAAACACGAGCGCCTAGAGGCGTGACGTGTGGGCGGAGCTAAAGAATCACGAGCGCCAGTAGGCTTTTGCGTTGAGAGCGTTTGGAAGCTGTGACACAGATCCAGAGGCTGAAATTTAACAAGAGCAGCATCAGCAAAGGCGTCTCTATGTGGAATGTACTGAAACTGTATATATTTGCTTAGCGGTTTTGGAAAATGACTAAGTTCCACTTTATGTCGTCTTTTTTTTTTTCTTCTTTTTTTTTTAAGCTGTACATGTGGAAAGTGCAGTTTGATGACAACATCGCATGTTGTTTACTTGATGTGCTTAGGCACATAGACATAGGTAGATGCCCCATCGAACGCTACTGCCTATTGGCACGAACGAGCCGTGGAGCCGCCATCTTGGACCGGTCGCCAGCTCCACTCAGTGTAACTTGTTTGCCATTAAATTAGCGCATTAAATTAATCATATCTCACTGAATACCTAACTGATTTTGACTCGGGGTTTTTTGCTGCAAAGGTCATTCATGCAGCTATAATACAGGACACATGATTCAGCGTATTTTAATATTCATAATAGGCATAAAGTGACATATTATATTCTGATATAATATATAAGTGACCAGACGCCCAAAATCTAAATATGTGAGGTAGGATATTTATAAATCACCCACTATAAATATGATAAAGAAGCAGAAACAGATAGTTGCAGTAAAATAAGATATTTTAATAAGTTGAAGAAACAATTTATTATAATTTGTGACATACACTCTCTCTGGTTCTCTCTCTCTCTCACACACACACAAACTTCTCCCTCCCTCTCTCTCTCTCTCCATCTCACACAAACACACACACACTTGTGAGGTTATAAAACAACTGCTCTCTTATAATTATTTAAAAAAAATCATGCAAAATGCAGAACCACCAAAGAGGGAGAGAGAGTGAGATGACAGGATGAGACAATACAATTTAGCACGCACACACACACACACACACACACAAACCTGCTCCAACGCCGTCTACAGAAGTCATGCAGTTTACCATGCTTACTGCCTGCAATACATTGTAATGTAACATTGAAAAACTGGGATTTTTTCAGTAAAAAAAATACTAAAATTTGACAAAAAATATTTTATTTTTGTTATAATTGTGATTTTATAATATTTAGATATGAATCCAACTGAATCCAACTTGTGAAAATATATCTTTCAGGTAGTCAAATAGCATATAGTGAAGCTCTATAGCCATCTAGTGGTTAAAGTTTTTTTTTTTTTTTTAACTTCATTTTCCAAAAAATGGGTATAAATGTTACATTAAATCATTTAAAATTATCCATGTTATCCCCATGAATGAAAGTTAGAAATCTGTGTCTTTTATAAAGTGAATTTTACATAAAATGCTGTTTTTTTTTTTTTTTTTTTGTAAAAAGCTGTTTTTTTTTTTTTTTTGTAAAAAGCCTATTTAAATAAATATTTATTTATATAAATTTAGAAGATATCATAAATCCTCCAAAAACTGCACAAATGTTGAGTAAAAACATTAACAAACAGAGTAAAATTACATTTGTAAAAATATATATATATATATCTTGTTACAAAATTAAATGTTATTGTCAAAAAACACGAGTGTGGACAGGAAACGAAGACCATCAGAGGGTTAATATACATTACTTCCTGAAATCACGCGCGCACAATGAAAAAATAACAATAGTAGTAGTAATACTAATGTTAAATCTTACTTGTGAAAAGTAATCCCGAGCCGTACTTGCGATGGTCCGCCGATTAGAACAGGAAAATGCTGCACAGTGCTCTGGCATCTTAACTGCTGCTACGCAACGAAACTAGGAGTACAACCGGTTCAAGATGGCGGCCGCAAATCTCGTCGCCCAGCGGCCAATAGGGCGTCTACTTATATGATGTCTATGCTTAGGCACCGATAGCTAAGTTAACAACACAGAGATATTTGAAGCAGTTTTACTCACCGCATGCGGTTCCAACACACGATCGTGACCCTTTTTCGTTGGGACTGCATTATCCTTAAGAAATAAACGATGTGCAAATCCGTCGTCAAACTGGGCCTTGTTTGTAAAGCAAGCATCTTCGAAATGCAGGGAACAAACACAAACACTTGCACAACTCCGTTGATGCTCTGTAAAAATAAACTCCATCCACTGGTCCCTTAATGCTGTTTCTCTTTTGGTAATCTGTGCAGGGTTGTCTTGCCCTGGCAACCAAAAACACACTTCTTTTGTGACTTTTCGCGACGCTCTCACTCTGATCAGTGAAATGTGTGCTCAGCCTCGCTATACGGGAGCGCGCGCGCTTCCGGCAGAAGTGCCTTAGGAACCATATAAGGAAATTCCGCTCCATTTAACGTCACACAGACCCATACTTGAAAAAAACTTTCCGAAACTTGTGACAAACCAGAAGAGGTTTTTTTGGAACAAAAATACTCCTTCAAACGTACAACTTAATTTTTGAAACTTTGTCCATGTTTAGCATGGGAATCCAACTCTTTAACAGTGTAAAAAACTCAGTATGCATGAAATAGCATTTCACCCCCCCTTTAATCCAAATCATGCATCATTTGGATTAAAACTAAATTGTAAGAACATGACCATTTATAGGGACATTCCCTATAAACATAATTTATTTTCAACCTTAGGCATACACAACTTTTTGGCGAAAGTGAATCAAGCAGCCCATGTGAAATGCGCTCGACTGTACAAAAAAAAAAAAAAAAAAAACATCCATGCGTTGCGCAATTAGCTTGCTTGACTGTTTCTGTATTATACGAGTGGCTTTAGGATATAAATCGCAGCATATTTCAGATAAAAAAAGAAATAAGTAAAAACAAGACTTCTGTTTGTGAAATTGGCACAGTTAGGAGATTTATAAAAAGTTGTTCCCTGCATTATTACAGCAAACTGCGTGATTACAGCACTAACACGCTGCAGTGTTTACTGTGTTTTACTGTTACACCACAATAAAGGATGCATTTCACTCTGTTCCACGAGCAGCTTTGGGACGTTCTGATCACCTTCTGGTTCATCTTATACCGTCCTACAGGCAGAAACTAAAATCAGCTAAACCTGTATCAAGGACTGTAAAAAGATGGACTAATGAAGCAGAGCAGGATTTACAATCTTGTTTTGACCTCACTGATTGGAGTGTTTTTGAAGCTGCTACCACCGATCTGGACGAACTCACAGAGACCGTAACCTCATATATCAGTTTCTGTGAGGATATGTGTATTCCTACAAAGACTCAACTAATTTACAATAATGACAAACCGTGGTTCACTGCAAAACTCAGACAGCTCTGTCAGGCCAAAGAAGATGCTTACGTGAAGGAGGACAATGTCTTGTATAAACAGGCTAAATACACATTGGAAAAGGAGATCAAAGTGGCAAAGAGGAATTATTCTGAAAAAATAAGGACTCAGTTCACTTCCAACGACTCCGCATCAGTGTGAAAAAGTCTAAAGAAGATCACCAATTACAAGACACCACCCCCCAGCACTGTAGAGAATCAACGACTGGCAGACGATCTGAACGAGTTTTACTGCAGGTTTGAAAGAACACCCATCACCTGCCCTGAACGCCTCCCCACACAACCATTCACACCCTTCACAAATCCTGCAACCAGACCCAAATGCCTCTCCAAACATCCGTTCACATCATTAACAGCTCCTGCAACCCATCCTGAACACCTCTCCAATCAAGCACTCTCACCATTCACACCTCCTGCATCCCCCCTCTCAGGTGGGGCACCTGCAATTCAGATCAGCGAGGATGCGGTGCGCCAGGTCTTCCGGAAGCAGAAAAGGAAAAAAGCACCAGGCCCAGATTGTGTTACACCAGCCTGTCTGAAATCCTGTGCTGACCAGCTGGCCCCCATCTTCACACAGATCTTCAACAGATCCCTGGAGCTGTGCGAAGTCCCTTCATGCTTCAAACGTTCCACCATCATCCCCATCCCTAAGAAACCCAAAATTACAGGACTAAATGACTACAGGCCTGTGGCTCTAACGTCTGTAGTCATGAAGTCATTTGAAAAACTGGTGCTGGCCCACCTGAAGGACATCACTGGGCCCTTGCTGGATCCTCTTCAGTTTGCCTACAGAGCAAACAGGTCTGTGGACGATGCAGTAAACATTGGACTGCATTATGTTCTGCAACACCTAGACAGACCGGGGACTTATGTGAGGATCCTGTTTGTGGACTTCAGCTCTGCCTTTAACACGGTCATCCCAAACCTCCTCCTGCCCAAACTAACTCAGCTCTCTGTGCCCACCTCCATCTGTCAGTGGATCAACAGCATCCTGACAGACAGGCAGCAGCTAGTGAGGTTGGGAAAATACACATCAAGCACCCGTACAATCAGCACCGGAGCTCCCCAGGGCTGCGTTCTCTCCCCACTGCTCTTCTCCCTGTACACCAACGATTGCACATCTAAGGACCCCTCTGTCAAGCTCCTGAAGTTTGCAGACGACACCATACTCATCGGCCTCATTCAGGACGGTGACGAGTCTGCTTACAGACAGGAGGTAAAAGAGCTGGCTATCTGGTGCACTCTCAACAACCTGGAGCTTAACACGCTCAAAACAGTGGAGATGATCGTGGACTTCAGGAGAAACCCCCCTGCACTCCCCCCACTCACCATCATGAACAGCACTGTGACTGCAGTGGAGTCATTCAGGTTCCTGGGAACCACGATCTCTCAGGACCTGAAGTGGGACATTCACATTGACTCCGTTGTGAAAAAGGCCCAGCAAAGGTTGTACTTCCTCCGCCAGCTGAGGAAGTTTAACCTGCCACAGGAGCTGCTGAAACAGTTCTACTCCACCATCATTGAATCCATCCTCTGCACTTCAGTAACTGTCTGGTTCAGCTCAGCTTCTAAATCTGACCTCAGAAGACTACAGAGGGTAGTCCGGACTGCTGAGCGAATCATTGGTACAACCCTCCCTTCTATTCAAGAACTGTACTTATCCAGAGTGAGAAAAAGGGCTGTCAAAATCACTTTGGACCCCTCACATCCAGCACACTCCCTCTTTGAACTGTTGCCATCTGGTCGACGCTACAGAGCACTGAGCACTAGAACAACCAGACACAGGACCAGTTTCTTCCCTCAGGCAATCCATCTTATGAACAGCTGATAATAACGGCGAACACACTACACTTTATATTTATATACACATACACTTTATTTATCTAACACACATACTTAGTATACACTTAAATTTTGCACATAATATATATGTACATACATAACTGCATTTGTAATATACCTGCCTACAATTGTCATTTGTATATTGTCATTCAATATCTACTTATTTGTATTTTTTATTCTTTTTATTATGTGTTTTATGTTCTGTCGCTGTCATTCTGTTGTACTGCGGAGCTTCTGTCACGAAAACAAATTCCTCGTATGTGTAAACATACCTGGCAATAAAGCTCATTCTGATTCTGATTCTGATTCAGTGGAGCAGCTCTAATGTTATTAAATTAAAAATGATGAACCATAGAGCCCAAAAAAATAATAAAAAATAATAATTATTGAATAAATATAGTAGCTATCAAACACTTTAATGGCCATAATTAAGTGTCAAAATAATCGAAGGATACAAAGTCAAAGCAAATTAATCAGAGACCAGATTTCTGATATTTAGTTTTTTTTTTTTTTTTTTTTTTTACTAATGGGTGTAGGACACTAAAGTTTATTTATTTAAGGATAGCAAAATAAAGTAAACCGTGACAAATTATGCCCCAACAATCTTCATACAGTAAACTACCAGTAAAACTGATACAAATCTGGGACCAAAAATTATTCATACAGAGTCAAAAAAAAAAAAAAAAAAAAAAAACTGATATTCAGGTTAGCATGAACCTGGTTGACTACAGGCTGTCATTAGGGCTAAGGGTTTGCCGACTAAGTATTGATAGTTGTGTAAATACTGTCATACTAACAGCTGTCTGAATAATTTTTAGTTGATTGTAATCCATTACATACCTTTCTATCAAAGTTATCTAACATTATTTAGTAAACATAGCATAAGTAGTTGTCCTGCCAATTTTCTTCTTGAAACTATATTCAGATTTTGATTTACAGCCATTTGAAATGTTAATTATTTTGCTCTTCCAGGGGACTCTACTGGGCCCCTGGGGATAGAAGGGCAGGAAAAAGTGCACAAATCTATTCTCATTATGGACAAAAACAAAAAAAAAACAAAAAAAAAACTGTTGACTCACATTTCTTTAGATTGTCTTTTCAAAAACATACCATTATGTACGCTGGAAGTCATACTTATCCGAGAATAAAGACACTAGAAAATAAAAGGGATCCATTTATTTCATTAGATCAAGAGCAAGAATACAGTTCTGACAGTAAACAAAGACAACAAATACATATTGTGACACTTCCTTGTACTATCACACAAGGCCAATGTGTCATTCAGTAAGATTATGTAGGACAGTGTGCCTTTTATGGTGCAAAAGCCATACAATTCATGCAATGCAAAGATAATGTAATGTAAAAGATCTAATTCATAAATCTCTGTAAAGAATGTCTCATCTTTGTCCTCTTAAGGTGCTAAACATTAGTTTACAGTAATGTGCATGATCATCTTCATTATAATACAGAACAGGATTCATGTTGATCTTTCCTTGATTCATCACCTTCAGTTGTGCGTGAAGTCCATGCAGTCTCTTCTAATGCAGCTTTCTGCCTGCTCTTCATCTAACTGAATTTCATTAAAATGACTAAATGTTTTATCTTAAAACAACCATGGTAATTATATATATTGTTTACAAAATTAAATAGTGTATTTACCAAAACCACCACTAATAGTGAATATTCAGTGTACTTTATTATCCAATACCATACGCAATATTTTACTAGGATGTAGCATAAAGACTGATAAAATAGCATATTAAGACAAATGAAATTCAAGAGAAATAAAATTATTTTAATCAGATGAAGAAACCTAGATGAAGAAACCTAGATGAACACATGGTGAAATGTCTTGAGCACCAAAGAATCACATCCAGTTTCCTTCTCGTCATAAGAGCTCTCCTGGTTTTTTTAAAAACCATGTCCCTATCATAATCTTCTTCAGTGTCATAAACAATTTGCAATTGTTATCCAGTACAATAGTACAACTGATAAACAACTCATGTGACCAAATCAAATCATTTTATTATCACAATACCATGAATGCAAGTATACAGGTGGTCAAATGCTTTTGTGCAAACTCTGCAGCTTGACAGCATGATAATTAGCATATTTGTAACAAATATACAGTTTTAAAAATATAAACAGCAGAGGTGTCAAGTAACGAAGTACAAATACTTCGTTACTGTACTTAAGTAGAAATTTGGGGTATCTATACTTTACTTGAGTGATTATTTTTCAGCCGACTTTTTACTTCTACTCCTTACATTTTGAGGCAAGTATCTGTACTTTCTACTCCTTACATTTTAAAAATAGCTTCGTTACTGCTATTTCATTTCGGCTTGTTTCCATTCCGGCTTGTCATCATTCAAAAAAAAAAAAAAAAAAAAAAAAAAAAACCTATCCAGATAAATCGCGCCATCCGGATGGAGTGAATTTGATTGTGGTTGGATGAGAAGTATTAACAAATATATTCCGACACCCTATTGGTCTGTACGCGATCCATCGCACCTGCACGTGACACAAATCACATCACAGTCCAGCCAGGACATAGACAGTTTTGGGTTCGTTTATCAAAAAATATATTTCTTAAAAGTAGGGTTGGGTATGGAACCGGTATCCGATCGCCTCAGAGTCAGTCCGCTTAAATTCCACATGAAACCAGCGTCAGACCGGTCTCCTCCCGTCTTTCAGCGCGCTCTTCAATCCGCAGAGCAAAGACCACGAACGGAGCAGCGCATGCGCACTTAAACAAACATCTCGGTTACGTATGTAACCTTGGTTCCCTGAATAGGGAACGAGATGCTGCGGTGACGTCACCACGTATGGGAACACCTCCGGTGTGACGAATGTCTGAAGCCCTATACCATCCCGCCAATCCTATTGGCCAAATGGCGCATAGCACCACCCTACGCATGCGCACGCATGATATACCTGGGTGCAGCGCGCCATTTCGCTCAGATTTCATGACTGAAGATGAAGAATTATCAAGGTACGGAACGGCCAGAACCACAGCATCTCGTTCCCTATTCAGGGAACCAAGGTTACATACGCAGAGATGTATAGTAACGAAGTAGAACTACTTCACTACTGTACTTAAGTACTAAAAGGCGGTATCTGTACTTTACTAGAGTATTATTTTTTTCTCCTACTTCCACTTTTACTTCGGTACATATTTTCGCTGGGTTTAATACTTTTACTCCGATATTTTTTATGTGCTGCATCGTTACTCGTTACAATTATAATAATGTTACGAATCATTCCATTACAAACCACTGCCAGAACTGTAGATGAGAGGTTTGATGACGCTGGCACATCATTGAGCGAATCAAGCGAGACTGCGCGTGCTGACTGAACTGCTGTGAAGAGAGAGATGAACACCGAGCCGAGCCAGATAATGACTCGTTCACGAGTCAAGAACCGGTTGCATAGGTTTTCGGATGACCAGTAACGTTAGTTCTTTCTGACAGTTCGATTCAATAAACCAGTTGAAGAAAACAGTTCACCGATTCTTTTGCGCTCGATGCAATGGCGTCATTGGCGTTGACTGCACATGGGCTCATAACATTAACACAGAATTAGTTCAGAATCAATCACCAAAAGAATCAGTTCGGTTCAGACGCTCTGTGTTTCGGTTTGCTTCACGCTAAATCACACATGCGCAGTATCATCAGCTCCTCGGTTCACGAATCGGACGCGTCTGACAGAAACGGTTCTTGACTCGTGAACGAGTCATTATCTGGCTCGGCTCGGTGTTCATCTTCAGTTCTCTCTTCACTTCAGTTCAGTCAGTGTACTGTTTGAGTCAATGAATTACTCCGTGATATTGGTTTGTTTTAACTCAGAGGGAGTGTCAGAAACATTAAACAAGTTAACAGCTTAATTAATCTGTGGATTAATGCGCATTGGAGACGCGAACTGTTTAAAACGATTCAGTTCGATTTGGTGGACTGTTTCAAAAAGATCCTGTTACATCAAACGATTAGTTCGCGAACCAGATATCACAAAACTGCTTTGTTTTTATCTGTCTTACAACAGACACGGAAGAGAAGACAATGCTGAATAAAGTCGTAGTTTTTGCTCTTTTTGGACCAAAATGTATTTTCGATGCTTCAAAAAATTCTAAATGACCCTCTGATGTCTTACGTGTTTGAAACAACATGAGGGTAAGTTATTAATGACATCATTTTGCAAATTGGGCTAACTAACCCTAGTAACCATTTTTTGTTTACAAGAAGTTACAGTCAAAGGAATTGTGATTGTCCTTTAGGTTAATCATTTGAAATAGTAAAAACAATATGTTCAAACTTTTGACTACTTTCTTTAAAGGGGGGGGTGAAATGCTAGTTCATGCATACTGAGTTTTTTTACACTGCTAAAGAGTTGGATTCCCATGCTAAACATGGACAAAGTTTCAAAAATTAAGTTGTACGTTTGAAGGAGTATTTTTGTTCCAAAAAAACCTCTTCCGGTTTGTCACAAGTTTCGGAAAGTTTTTTTCGAGTATGGCTCTGTGTGACGTTAGATGGAGCGGAATTTCCTTATATGGGTCCTAAGTGCGCGCTCTTCTACCTAGTAACCGAGTTACTTCTATCAAGTAAACAACATGCGATGTTGTCGTCAAACTGCAGTTTCCACATGTACAGCTTAAAAAAAAAGACGACAAAGTGGAACTTAGTCATTTTCCAAAACCGCTAAGCAAATATATACAGTTTCAGTACATACCACATAGCATACCGCCTTTGCTGATGCTGCTCTTGTTAAATTTCAGCCTCTGGATCTGTGTCACAGCTTCCACATGCTCTCAACTCAAAAGCCTACTGGCGCTCGTGATTCTTTAGCTCCGCCCACACGTCACGCCTCCAGGCGCTCGTGTTTTTCCGGGAAAAATCGGTACAGACTATCTTTCTCTTATAAATATAATAAAAACAAAGACTTTTTGGAGTTATGAAGGATGCAGTACTACTCTATAGGTACTCAAGATTAACAGGATATTGAGTGAAAACGAGCATTTCACCCCCCATTTAATAGCTACATAACACAATACTTCTACTTTTACTTTCAGTACTTGAGTAGTACATTTTAAAATAGACTACTTGCAATACTTTAGTACAAAAAATGTTGAATACTTTAGTACTTCTACTTAAGTGTGGTGCTTAAAGAGCACTTCTACTTCTACTCAAGTCACTTTTTTGATAGAGCACTTGTACTTTTACTCAAGTATGGTTCTCTAGTACTTTATACATCTCTGTACATACGTAACCGAGATGTTCCCTATCATAGGTCACTTCGATGCTGCGGTGACGTCACCACGTATGGGAACGATATACCAAAACGCCTGACGTACCTGATAACTGAGATCCGAGGAAGCATCTGCTCAAGCGGAGAGAACCCGGGAGCCAGGGGCCATCCTCACATCCAGACTGTAGGACTTGATAAAAGTGCTCGGTGAGGACCATCCTGCCGCAGCACAGATATCATCCATAGAAGATCCACTGAGAAAAGCTTGAGAAGAAGCTACAGCTCGAGTGGAATGAGCCTTAGAAATTGCCTCCACCAGCCAATGGGACATGCGCTGCTTTGTAACCGCATGGCCCTTACTTTTATGTCCAAAACAGACAAACAGCTGGTCAGATTCACGCCAAGGGGCTGTACGATCCACATAAGTCTTTAAAGCTCTCACAGGGCAAAGACTTAGATCTCCTGACCCAGCCTCAGCAGGTGAAAAAGCTTCCAGAACCACTTGCTGAAAGCGAAAGGGGTTAGATGCGACCTTAGGAACATAGTTAGGCCTGGGCCGCAGCAGCACCTTCACAGAGCCCGGTGCAAATTCCATGCATGAGGGTGAAACAGAAAGAGCCTGTAAATCCCCAACTCTCTTGAGGGAGGATAAAGCCATGAGAAGAAGTGTCTTCAGTGTCAGGAATTTATCCGATACGGTCTCCAAGGGCTCAAACGGATGCCCTGATAAACCTAGCAACACAATGGATAAATCCCATGAAGGAACTCGCACAGGGCGGAAAGGCCTCAGCCGTCGCGCACCCTGTATGAAACGAGAAACTAATGGATGACGCCCCACAGAGGCACCGCCTATGTATTCGTGGTAAGCTGAAATGGCTGCCACGTAAACCTTTAAAGTGGCTGGTGTAACGCCATCCGAAAAACGCTCCTGGAGGAACTCCAGCACTGAAGCCACTGGGCAGTAAACTGGATCCACATTATGATTGCCACACCAGGCTGTAAACAGTCTCCACTTGAAAGCATATAAGCGTCTCGTAGAAGCTGCTCTAGAATTCAATATAGTCTCAGTGGTTTCAACAGAAAGACCGGGACATACTAATGCACTCCGCTCAATGGCCACGCCCACAGTTTCCACAGATCTGGCCTCGGGTGCCAAATCAGCCCCTGTGCTTGTGATAATAAATCCTGTCTGAGGGGAATCTCCCACGGAGAGCCCGCTAGCAGACTGATCAGATCCGCAAACCACGGCTGCGTGTGCCATCGCGGAGCCACCAGCAGCAGCTGTTCCACTCTGTCCCGCCGTATTCTGCATAATACCGCTGGGATCAAACGAATCGGAGGAAAAGCATACAGACTGGTCCTGGGCCAGCTGTGAGCTAACGCATCCACGCCCAGGGGCGATGGGGAGCGTAGGGAGAACCATAGCGGGCAATGCGTAGTCATGCTCGATGCGAATAAATCCACTTTCGCTTTGCCGAATATCCGCCATAAAAGATCCACCGTCTGGGGGTGTAATCGCCATTCTCCCTGTTCCAGAGCCTGTCTGGATAGCAAGTCCGCTCCGAAATTCAATCGTCCGGGGACATGAACGGCCCGGATCGACAGAAATTTGTCCCGAGACCACAGAAGAACATGCCTCGCCAGCCTGCACAGGGGGCGAGAGTGCAATCCTCCTTGATGGTTCAGATAAGACACAACCGCTGTGTTGTCTGATCTGAGCAGCACATGACGGCCGATCAGCAGATCCGTGAAATACTGGAGAGCCAGAAAAACTGCCAGTAATTCCAGTCTGTTTATGTGCCAGCCGCGCTGAGCCGCTGCCCATACTCCGTGGGCTGGTCGCCCTCGACACACAGCTCCCCAACCAGTCAAAGACGCGTCCGTCGTGACAGTCTCTCGGAAAGCATATATTCCCAGTCGAACTCCTGACAGGAGAAATTCGGTTGACATCCAAAATTTTAGCGACATCACACACCGCCGTGTCACCGAAATCGTGTGATGCGGAAGACAACGGGGTGAAATATTCTGCCTTTTTGTCCACCACTGAAAGGGGCGCATTTGAAGCAACTCCCAGACGAATCACGGGGGATGCTGCTGCCATTAGACCCAAGAGCCTGAGGCTCAATCTCACGGTCACCGTGCGACCCGCTTTGAAGTGCCGCACGCATGACGCAATCGACTGAGCGCGCGGGAGAGAAAGCTTCGCTGTCATCGCGCGAGAGTCCAGATCTATTCCCAGAAAAGTTATCCGTTGAGAGGGAGTTAAAACACTTTTCTTGAAATTTGTGCGTAAGCCCAGGCTGTTTAAATGATTCAGCACAAGATCTCGGTGAGAGTGTGCTTGAGTCCGCGATTGCGCTAGCACCAGCCAATCGTCCAAATAATTCAACACACGAACGCCCTGGAGCCGCAACAGGGCCAGAGCTGCGTCCATGCATTTTGAGAAACAACCTCCTGGACAGCAACCAATCTTGCTTCAAAAGTGGCCACTCAACTGAGACTGCTCTGCTCTCGGTTACTGAAGCCCTGCGACTAGCAAGAGCAGCTTCAAAATCCTCGGTACTCATCTTACTGGACCTGTCTGCTGCTTTTGACACTGTTAATCACCAGATTCTCCTGTCCACTCTCAGAAAGATGGGGATCTCTGGAACTGCTCTCCTGTGGGTTAAGTCCTACCTCTCTGACAGATCCTTCAGTGTGTCCTGGAGGGGTGATGTTTCAAAGTCACACCACCTTGCTACTGGGGTTCCTCAGGGCTCAGTACTTGGACCACTTCTCTTCTCCATCTACATGACATCTTTAGGATCTGTCATTCAGAAGCATGGCTTTTCTTATCACTGCTATGCTGATGACACCCAACTCTACTTCTCATTCCAGCCTGATGACCCGACGGTAGCTGCTCGCATTTCAGCCTGTCTGAGTGACATTTCCCGCTGGATGAATGACCATCACCTTCAGCTTAACCTTACAAAGACTGAACTACTGGTGATTCCAGCTAACCCATTGATTCATCACAACTTCTCTATACAGCTGGGCTCGTCAACCATAACTCCTTCGAGGACAGCCAGAAACCTAGGAGTTGTGATGGATCATCAGTTAAGCTTCACTGACCACATTGCTACAACGACCCGGTCCTGCAGGTTTGCCTTATACAACATTAGGAAGATTAGACCCTTCCTGTCAGAGCAAGCAACCCAACTTCTTGTCCAAGCTCTTGTTCTCTCCAGACTGGACTATTGTAATGCTCTCCTGGCGGGCCTTCCTGCATGTACTGTCAAGCCTCTGCAAATGATCCAGAATGCAGCAGCGAGGGTTGTCTTCAATGAGCCAAAAAAAGCTCATGTTACTCCCCTCCTCATCAGGTTACACTGGCTACCAGTAGCTGCTCGCATCAAATTCAAGGTACTGATGCTTGCCTACAAGACAACCACTGGCACGACACCAACTTACCTAAACTCACTGGTTAAATCCTATGTGCCCTCCAGAAGCTTGCGCTCTGCAAGTGAACAACGCCTTGTGGTGCCATCCCAAAGAAATTCAAAATCACTCTCACGGACCTTTTCCTGGACTGTGCCCAGCTGGTGGAATGACCTCCCAATCTCAATTCGTACAGCGGAATCTTTACTCACTTTCAAGAAACATCTAAAGACTCATCTTTTTCGCCTGCACTTAACCTACTAACACCAGTACTTTTCCTCTTCTTGTCTTTTTCATTTAATTAAAAAAAAAAAAAAAAAAAAAAAAAAAATTATATACACCTGGCTATGCGTTCTATACTAGACTAACTGAGACTTGTCATGGCACTTGTATTCTGTTGTTGTTCTATTTTGTTGACCTGACTGCTTCTATTGTTCTCATTTGTAAGTCGCTTTGGATAAAAGCGTCTGCTAAATGATTAAATGTAAATGTAAATGAGAAAGTACGGGGCGCTAAAGCCAAGCCAAAGGGAAGAACGCGGTACTGATACGCTTTGCCCTCTAAAGCGAATCTGAGGAACTTCCTGTGTCTCTTGACGATCTGAATATGGAAATACGCATCCTTCAGATCGATCGTAATAAACCAATCGTTTGGTCGGATCTGAGACAGAATAGATTTCACCATCAACATCTTGAATTTGCTCGGCCTGAGTGCAAGATTCGGACGGCGTAAATCCAGAATGGGCCGTAATCCGCCGTCTTTTTTCGGTACCACGAAATAACGGCTGTAAAAACCTGTCTCCATCTGAGAGGGGTGTACTTCTTCTATAGCCCCTTTGCTCAGCAGAGCTGACATTTCCTGTCGCAGCACCGCCATTTCCGTAGACTTCACCGTAGTGGAAAGAATTCCGCGGAAAGGATGCGGGCCTTTCCGAAACTGAATGGTGTATCCGTGACAAACCGTGCGTAACACCCATTGAGAAATGCCGGGCAAGCGTTCCCACGCGGCCCGAAACAATATTAGCGGTTTCAAAACTTCCGCTCCCTGCAACGCTGTCATACGCGTTAAAACGACCGGACACGAAAAACCTGTGGTGTTCGTGCACCGGGGAAGCGTATGCGCCAGAGTCGTTGCGTTCCGTTGAGTATAATCCTGAAACGTGTCCACGGCAGGAATTAGGCCAACAGATGGAACATCGGGCTCTGCCGCTAGCGAAAAAGCGGCGGCTGCGCGAGCCGTCATAAACGGGCCGTTTGTGTAGGGTCCTTGAGTCGTCCCTCGAACTCCGAAAGCAGGATTGCGCAGAGTGTCTGAGGGAGCGTCTGTCATTACAGCTCGATCCAATGCTGCTCGAGGCGCTG
>NC_068418.1:1949935-1977153 GCF_023724105.1 Carassius gibelio
TCAAAGCACTTAACATAGTCAGGGGGTATCTCCTCATCCACCACCAGTGTGTAGCATCCACCTGGATGTTGCGACGGCAGCCATATTGCGCCAGAATGCCCACCACACGCCAGCTTACTGGTGGAGAGGAGACAGAGTGATGAAGCCAATCAGCAGATATGGGGATTGTTTAGGAGGCCATGATGGTCAGAGGCCAATGGGCGAATATAGGCAGGATGCCGAAGTCACACCACTACTCTTTTCGAAAGACATCCTGTGGTTTTTAATGACCACAGAGAGTCAGGACCTTGGTTTAACATCTCATCCGAAGGACGGTGCTTGTTGACAGTATAGTGTCCCCATCACTACAGTGGGGTGCTAGGGCCCACATAGACCACAGGGTGAGCACCCCCTGCTGGCCTCACTAGCACCAAGCTGATTGATCATGACGGAAATCACAGAGGCCCAAACCACCGACACACCACCAGCCAAAATCCACCAAACCTCTCTTACGTGCCACAGGCTCAATGTTAAAGAGCAATTTATTTGGTTCACTCGACTCCCAGTTTTGGTCATCCATGTATAACTGTGACCTTACAACTACTCCCTAATTACTTCTGGTGGTTCACTTTGCAGGCAGATACAGTAGCATTCATCAGGGACTGTTACACATGTAATATATCCAAACCCTCTCACCAACTACCTGCTGGCTTCTTACAACCTCTACCCATTCCACAACACCCCTGTTTACATATAGTCATAAATTTTGTCACAGATCCACCCTTCTCAGAGTGGCATACCACTATCCTCACAGTCATAATGACCCCTGCGTCCAAACTACCCACAGATCTCAAAACAGCCAAATCCTTATGCATTATGTGTTTATGTTTACGGCTTTCCTGATGACATAGTCTCCGAACAGGATCCCAAGTTCACTGAGTCTGGTCTGCCTTCTGTCAGAAACTGGGTATCAAAGCTAGCCTAACCTCCAGCTATTACTCTCAATCCAGTTGCCAGGTGGAACATTTGAACCAAGAGCTCACCCGCTTTCTACCCTCATTCTGCCAACAAAACTTATCTGCTGTTAATTAATGGCTCCAACAGATCGAGGAGACCTGGAATGACGAACAAGGGAACAAGCTGATTGTCATCGATGTGCTAGTCCCAACTGTCAGTCAGTTGAGTGAGTCCGGCTGTCTACCCATGATCTTCGCTTAAGACCCCTTTGCAAGAAGCTCAGTCCCAGGTATGTGGGTCCATTCAAAATTCTCAGACAAATAACTTCAATTTCATTTTGATTGGCTTTGACAGCAAATGATCATACCTCACCCACCTTTCATGTTTCTTTGCTTAAGCTCACTGGTGGCAACAGAGGAGTGGATGACCAGGAGGCTGGTGACCGGAGAACCCATCCCATCATCATGGAAGACGAGGAGGCATACCAAGTTCACAAGATCCTGAATTCTTGTCGCCAGGGCAGGTTATTCCAGTATCTAATGGATGGTGAGGGGTATGGTCTGGAGAAGCGGTCCTGGGTCAACGCAGAGGACATTCTAGATCCCTCTCTTACCACTGACTTTCATAGGACCCATCCAGATAAACCAGCCCCAAGCCCCTTTGGAAGACCCTGGCATCATCTCCCTCCTCGTGTCAGGAGCCACTCGCAGGGAGGGGGCCCTGTCACACATCAAGTCTCTGTGGCTCCTTCTGATCACCACCAGAGGGAACCATCACTGGAGTAATAACTCTCTTTGCGGACTTCATTTCCCATAACCCTGTGCCTGAGAATGATTACTTGCAGAGGTGCCTATCATTATCATGACTATTTGTAATGTGATCCGGGAAAACCCTTCAGATGTTGTGCTGGGATGTTTCAGAAAAAACGCAAATTAGGTTGTATGTAATTTAGCTTTTTTTGGGGTTACAATTAGGGTTACATTTAATTATTATTCTATAACATCCTGTTTAACATCTCTGAAAATATATTAGCAAAATTAACTTGTTTAGTGCAATAAAATAACGATGTATTGCAGAAGGCAGAAAAAGCATGTTAAGAGTGCTGCAGAGTTGCTTTCTCTTAAGACCACAAAAACTGTTAACCTATCAAAATAAATCAAGTAACCTATAATAAAGCTCTTTCAATGCACATTTCCTGCCAGTCATGTGTAAATTATGGCACAAAAAGTTTTTTATTTATTAATATCATGAGATGGCACAGCGCAAGAAAACAAATGCAGTCTGAAGCTGCCCAATTAGACGATCTTTCTCGTCTCAGTCTGCTCAATTGCGGTGATGTCAGTGCCATATTTTTTTTTTTTATAATCGACTATTTCACATCCAGATATGAAGGATTGGATGAAGTTACTAAAGACGAGGAGTCAGATGACAGTCTCTTACGCTTTTCTGCGCACGCTTTTCTAACTACAAGGTACACTATTTGTGCTATTCAAATATAAAATGGGTGATCAAAAGTTCAGAGACAGTGCCCATTCATTTCAATTCAATTCAAGTTTATTTGTATAGCGCTTTTTACAATACAAATCGTTACAAAGCAACTTTACAAAAAGATTTTTCAGAAAAAAATAATACAATACGTAGTCAGCCAGACAATGAACATTATTAACAGCAATTATTATGAGATGCAATCACACTTGTAGCAATATTTGTTAGTTATGTTTGTTGATTCAGGGTTAGCATCATCTGAGGTCCTCAGAGGGTCAGCATCATCTCTTCTCAGGTGTTCTGGATTCAGACTGGAGCTTGTGTAAATCCTAGTTACCATGGGATGTAAACCCTGTGGCAAAACATAGAAACAAACAGAGACATCATTAGCATAGCTGCTGTTCCAACAAAGTAAAATTAATTAGTTTAACCCAAGCTAAAGAATAAGAACGCACATTTGATCAGATACAATTGCAGTCACAATTTAAAAGATACATTATTCGAATGCTAGGTGAAAGAGATGCGTTTTTAATCTAGATTTAAACAGAGAGAGTGTGTCTGAACCCCGAACATTATCAGGAAGGCATTCCAGAGTTTTGGGAGTCAAAGGTGAAAAAGCTATTCCTCCTTTAGTGGAATTTGCTATCCTAGGAACTACCAAAAATCCAGCGTTTTGTGACTTTAGGGAGCATGATGGATTGTAACGTGGTATAAGGCTAGTTAAGTATGCAGGTGCTAAACCATTTAAGGCCTTATAGGTAAGTAATGATAATTTGTAACTGATATGGAACTTAATAGGAAGTCAGTGCAGAGACTGTAAAATTGGGGTAATAGGATCATATTTTCTCGACCTGGTAAGGACTCTAGTTGCTGCATTTTGGACTACCTGTAGCTTGTTTATTGAAGATGCAGGGCAACCACCTAGAAGTGCATTACAATAGTCCAGTCTAGAGGTCATGAATGCATGAACTAGCTTCTCTGCATCAGAAACAGGTAACATGTTTCGTAGCTTGGCAATGTTTCTAAGATGGAAGAATGCAGTTTTTGTAACATTGGAAATGTGATTTTCAAAAGACAAGTTGCTGTCTAATATAATAGATTTTTGACTGTAGAGGAAGTAACAGTACATCCGTCTAGTTGCAAATTGTAATCTACAAGATTCTGTGTACAGTTTTTTGGTCCAATAATTAATATCTATGTCCGAATTTAATAAGAGAAAATTATTGGTCATCCATTCTTTTACATTTTTAACACACTCTGTTAGCTTAGATAATTTAGAAGTTTCATCTGGTCTCGTTGAGATATATAGATGAGTATCATCAGCATTACAGTGGAAACTATTCCCGTATTTTCTAATAATATTACAGAGGGGCAACATGTATATTGAAAATAGAAGAGGACCTAGGACAGACCCTTGTGGCACTCCATATTTTAATGGTGATAAATGAGATGACTCCACATTTAAATAAATAAAATGGTAGCGATTGGACAGGTAGGATCTAAACCATCTTAGAGCCTTCCCTTGAATACCTGTATAGGTTTGTAATCGATCTATGAGTATGTCATGATCTATGGCAGTGGATCCCAAACCTGTCCCGGAGTACCCCCAACACTGCACGTTTTCTTTGTCTCCCTAATTAAACAAATCTGATTCAACTCATCAGCTCATTATCACATGGGTTAATGAGCTGATGAGTAGAATCAGATGTGTTTAATTAGGGAGACAAAGAAAACATGCAGTGTTGGGGGTACTCCAGGATAGATTTGGGAACCACTGATCTATGGTGTCGAACGCAGCACTAAGATCAAGTAAAACTAGCAATGAGATGCAGCCTTGATCTGACACAAGAAGCAGGTCATTTGTAATTTTAACAACTTTTTCTAAATTTTTTGGACTATATTGCATACTGTTTTTCCATGCAATTCTAAAAACTTCTAAGTTAGTTTTTCTCCATTTGCATTCAAGGCTATGAGTTTCTTTCTTGAGGGAGTGAGTATTACTGTTATACAATGGCAACCTAAGTTTTTCTCTAACCTTTTTCAATTTGCAACAGCTTCTAATGTATTAGAGAAACTAGTGCCCATGTTACCAGTCATTTCGTCTAGTTCATGTGTATTTTTGGGTATAAATAGCAGTTGAGATAAATCAGACAGGTTATTTGTAAATCTGTCTTTGGTGGCTGGAACAATAATTCTGCCCAGATGGTAATGCTGAGGCATGTAGTTAATATCAGTGATACGCAGAATGCACGATACAAGGAAATGGTCTGTAACATCATCATTTTGAGGTACGATATCTATATCAGTAAGATCGATTCCATGCGATATAATTAAATCTAGTGTATGATTGAAATGGTGAGTGGGCCGACATTTTGCTTGACTCCAAAAAAGTTTATTAGGTCAGTAAACGCAAGTCCTAATGCATCATTTGTATTATAAACGTGTATCCCATGATTAGTGCTTTATCAACTGTAACCAGAAGGTCTGAGAGGAAATCTGCAAATTATTTTAAGATTTCTGTATACAGCCTTGGTGGTCTATACACAGTAGCCAAAGCAAGAGATACATTAGATTTATTTTGCATGTCTGAAAGTGTAACATTAAGCAGAAGTATTTCAAATGAGTTAAACTTGTATCCTGTTTTCTGGGTAATATTGAGAATATATTATATTCTATATATATTGTTGCAACTATATATTGTTGCAACACCTCCGCCCCGACCAGTCGGACAGGGCTCATGCTGACAGGGCCTATCATGATAAACAATGGAAAACTGTCCTCTTCAGGGTAATGGTAATGAGTTGTGTAATGATGCGATGCGAAGACAGTGATCATTAAGTGAAAGTGAAAGTGACATGACATTCAGCCAAGTATGGTGACCCATACTGAGAATTTGTGCTCTGCACTTAACCCATCCGAAGTGCACACACACAGAGCAGTGAACACACACACACACTGTGAATACACACCCGGAGCAGTGGGCAGCCATTTATGCTGCGGCGCCCGGGGAGCAGTTGGGGGTTCGATGCCTTGCTCAAGGGCACCTAAGTCGTGGTATTGAAGGTGGAGAGAGAACTGTACATGAACTCCCCCCACCCACAATTCCTGCCGGCCCGGGACTCGAACTCACAACCTTTCAATTGGGAGTCCGACTCTCTAACCATTAGGCCAAGACTTTAAGTAGAAATGAAAGTGAAACCCATATCTCACTTTAAACCCATCTTAATCAAAATTACATTCCGGAAAATAATAGCTATCAGCCAACTTCAGATAGCCTTAACTTTTGTTACGTTCAAGCTATTGAAACAGAAAATTGAAAACGGTTTTGGAAAGGGCTTGAATTCAGCTTACATATGGTAAAAATCTACACTTTTTTAAATGTTATCATGTGTTTTCTTAGATAGTATCACATTTAATCTAATTAATTGCACGTCAGATTTGGAGAAATTACTCTGAAAAGATAATTTAAAGTCATTGTTGGGCAAAGCATCAAACAGAGATTACAAAAAGTAGGTTTAGCAAGAAATATTGTATATATATATATATATATATATATATATATATATATATATATATATATATATATATATATATATATATATACATACTCTTTTGAAACATTTGAGTAAATGATGACAGAATTCCACTGAACATGATGACAGAACATTTTTGTTTGGGTGAACTATAACTTTAATAATTTATTTTCTTAATTTAATTATTATTACTATGACAATTTAAAATTCTTCATTTAATGAAATGATACTCTAAATAATATACTAAAACTGCCAGTCGGTGTTGGTAAATGTCTTAATGATTAAAAGTCATCAAGTCATTTATTCATTCATTTGATTCTGTAGCATTTGGACCAATCAGACACACAACTATCTGATAAAACTAGGTTTATGACGCCCAAGAATGTGGCTAAGCCACTCTTAACTCAAGTCTCTCAAAAACAGACACATAATGCACACAAAAGGGATACTTCTCTTATTGATACACAGAAAAACCTTTCTTTTAATTAATTCACATATACTTTATGGCATTCTATATGCTGTTACTGTTCTTGTATATTGTGTTTTGTGTATTGTATATGTTTTATACATGCTTATGATGGATCACTAGTTAATAAAACCTCATCTATATGATGTTTGGTATCTATGAGTTCATATTTCCATGATCTAAATGAGAGTGTGTAATATATGTTGATGCCTATGCAACACATTAGTTTTATAAAAATGTTAAAGATTCTTCACTTGAACCCCCAATCTAATTTCATATGCAAGACACCATACTAGGAACAAAGAGTTGTAAAACTTCCCTCCAAAAGGTACCTTTCCTCAATTGCTCACTCAATCCTGAGGGTGTGACATCATCCCTCTATAAAGATCACTGATCACCAGATCAGGGCGGTTCTTCTAGATTCAGGAATTCCAGAAATTCACTTCAGCAGACCAACTGGAGCCCCAAAGTGCATCAGGACTCTTTATCAAACAGGCGAGACTTGCAAGTATCAAACTTAGTCTTATTAATTGATACATTAAGTATAAAATGCACCTCTTACAAAGGTGTGTTTGAACTAAGAAAATTAAGTTTCCTTCAGGCTGTATATCTGCTGAATATCAAATTGTACCATAGCTTAATGTCTTTTTTCTCATCTCTTTACTGCTTAAACTTGAACCCTTTTTTCCTATGCCAACTGTATGCATGTATGTGTGTGTGTGTATGTGTGTTAGACTAGTTTATGTGTTTATGTAGTTAATAAAGTATTACAATTCTTACTTGGGAAGTCATGGCCAAGTGGTTAGAGAGTTTGACTCCTAACCCTAAGGTTGTGGGTTTGAATCTTAGGTTGGCAATACCATGACTTAGGTGCCCTTGAGCAAGGCATTGAACCCCCAACTGCTTCCCGGGCACTGCAGCATAAATGGCTGCCCACTGCTCCGGGTGTGTGTTCACAGTGTGTGTGTGTGTGTGTGTGTGTGTGTGTGTGCTTACTGCTCTGTGTATGTGAACTTTGTATGGGTTAAAGGGGGGGTGAAATGCTATTTCATGCATACTGAGTTTTTTACACTGTTAAAGAGTTGGATTCCCATGCTAAACATGGACAAAGTTTCAAAAATTAAGTTGTACGTTTGAAGGAGTATTTCTGATCCAAAAATACTACTTCCGGTTTGTCACAAGTTTCGGAAAGTTTTTTTTTGAGTATGGCTCTGTGTGACGTTAGATGGAGCGGAATTTCCTTATACGGGTCCACAGGGCACGTCTGCCGGAAGAGTGCGCGCTCCCGTATAGCACAGCACTGAGAGCACAACAGACTTCACTGATCAGAGCAAGAGCGTCGCGAAATGTCACAAAAGGAGTGTGTTTTTGGTTGCCCAACCCAGCACAGATTACCAAAAGAGAAACAGCATTAAGGGACCAGTGGATGGAGTTTATTTTTACAGAGCATCCACGGAGTTGTGCAAGTGTTTGCTCCCCTGCATTTCGAAGATGCTTGTTTTACAAACAAGGTCCAGTTTGACGCCGGATTTGCACATCGTTTATTTCTTAAGGATAATGCAATCTCAACGAAAAAGGGTCACGATCAAGTAAACAACATGCGATGTTGTCATCAAACTGCACTTTCCACGTGTACAGCTTAAAAAAAAAAAAGATGACAAAGTGGAACTTAGTCATTTTCCAAAACCGCTAAGCAAATATATACAGTTTCAGTACCTACCACATAGAGACTGATTGCTGATGCTGCTCTTGTTCAATTTCAGCCTCTGGATCTGATTCTGGATCATAAATATACGCTGAATCTGACTGTTAGCCATGGTTTGTTTTGGTTGGTTTTGTCCTCACGGTGTCACAGCTTCCAGACACGCTCAACGCAAAAGCCTACTGGCACTCGTGATTCTTTAGCTCCGCCCACATGTCACGCCTCCAGCCACTTGTGTTTTTCCGGGAAAAATCGGTACAGACTATCTTTCTCTTATGAATATAATAAAACTAAAGACTTTTTGGAGTTATGAAGGATGCAGTACTACTCTATAGGTACTCAAGATTAACAGGATATTGAGTGAAAACGAGCATTTCACCCCCTCCCCCCCACCTTTAAATGTAGAGCAAGGATTCTGAGCATGGGTCACCATACTTGGCTGAATGTCACGTCATGTCACTTTTTCACTTTCACTTACTTGTAACACAAGAGTTTGTTCATTGTTTGCCCATAACTGAAGTCCCTAATAAAGCAGACTTTTGCTACATGCTCTGAATAGTATTGTACACTAAGAAAGTAATTTTCCTTAACCAGGAAATTAACGTTCTTAGAATTGACCGACAGTTGATCCTGAGAGGTCAAGTAAAAACTTACAGTGGATCTAAATATTTATAATTTATCTTAACTAGTTACGATTGATTATTCATATTTCCCATTTGAGCTGATTCGTAAAAATTCATTCAAATGGCTGATTCATTCAGGAGTGAAGTAAATGGTTCTAATCATTCATTGAATCATTAGGCTTGTTCGACTTGAAGCGGATCACCATCAGACCGACCAGTGTGTGACAAATTAAAGAACCACAAGAGCTTTAGAGAGCATACGGCTACTTGTGATTTTGAATCTTTTGTGCGGTACTTTGATGTCATACAACGATTGGTCTGTGCAGCACCACTTCAAACCTAACGTGACTATGGCCAATGGTTCAACATGCCAAATGGTTCACCCAATTCATTCAAAACATGGATTAAGAAATGAAATGGCTGTGGGTTGCTCAGAGATGAAAAGTTACTGTCTTTATCTTCTGGTTGGCAAAATTAATTAACTTGTATAAGAAGAGTATCACATTTGCACTAGTGTGATATTGCACTTAGCCTACAGCTCGTGTTATATTTCTTAAATATGTGATGTCAATATGAGACAAAATTTCAAACGGGGGCATTTTGCCCCATATCTTGAATTTTAGGGATATTATTAAGGGATAAGTTGTTGTTCTGCCTCATATTAGTCATCAATTGACTCGACTATATGAAATGGCAGATGATCCACATAGGTTTGGGGCGTGGCATGTGCGTTAAATGCATTAATAATTTGAATGCGTTATTTTTCTCGATAAATAATTTATCTAATTGACGCAAGAAAACTCTTTGAATGAGAAAGTGTGTCCAAAAGTTTGGACACACCTTCTCATTCAAAAAGTTTTCTTTATTTTCATGACTATGAAAATTGAGTCACACTGAAGGCATCAATGGCAATTTGACCAAGAAGGAGAGTGATGGGGTGCTGCGCCAGATGACCTGGCCTCCACAGTCACCGGACCTGAACCCAATCGAGATGGTTTAGGGGTGAGCTGGACCACAGACAGAGGACAAAAGGACCAACAAGTGCTGAGCACCTCTCGGGGAACTCCTTCAAAGCTGTTGGAAGACCATTTCAGGTGACTACCTCTTGAAGCTCATCAAGATAATGCCAAGAGTGTGCAAATCAGTAATCAAAGCAAAAGGTGGCTACTTTGAAGAACCTAGAATATGACATATTTTCAGTTGTTTCACACTTTTTTTTAATGTATATAATTCCACATATAATTCCACATGTGTTAATTCATAGTTTTGATGCCTTCAGTATGAATCTACAATTTTCATAGTCATAAAAATAAAGGAAACTCTTTGAATGTGAAGGTGTGTCCAAACTTTTGGTCTGTACTGTATATATATTACATATTGACGCTTCCCTCTCCACCGTGGCATACCGTTGTTCCGCAGGGGTCAGCTTTCGGCTTATGAACATCACCATGTGTTACTCACCGTCATAGCCCTGTGATAGGACGGCTCCTAACCCTGTGTCGCAGCAGGAAGGGTCAGTTGAAGTCGGTTGCTCGGAGGACCGGTTCCATTGTGAGGGCCGCTTTTATCTTGTGGATTGCTGCTTCCATCTTGGGGGTCCACGGGACCTTCTCCGGCTGCCCCTACCTGGTCAGGTCTGTCAGGGGAGAAGCTAAGAAGGATAAGTTAGGGATAAAGCAGTAGTAGTACCCCCCCAACCCCAAAAAGGCCCGTACCTGTGTCTTGGAGGTGGGCCGCGGCGCGGAGAGGATAGCTGCCACATTCTTCTCTTGAGGTTTAATAAGGCCGCAACTCACCTGGTATCCCAAGTACTTCACTTCGGCATGGGCCAGATGACACTTCCGGGGGTTGGCGGTCAGGCCTCCCAGGTGTCCAAGTGGATGATGACGTCGTCAAGCTAGGCCGCCGCTTAGGCCTGATGCGGCCGGAGGAGGATGTCCATTAGCCGTTGGAAGGTGGCCGAGGCCCCGTGTAGGCTGAAGGGAAGGACCTGGTACTGCCAGTGACCACTTGGGGTGGAGAAGGGCATCTTTGGTTTTTCCTGTTCCATCAAGGGAACCTGCCAGTAGCCCTTTATAAGGTTGAGAGTGGAGATGAACTGGACCCTTCCCAAATGATCCAATGGCTCATCGACGCAGGGCATGGGGTAACAGTCGAACTCAGAGACCTCGTTTAGGCAGCCTTTACAGAAGTGGAGGGTGCTGTTGGGCTTTGGAACAATGATGATGGGGCTGGACCATGGGCTACACGATGGTTCAATTACCCCTAACCTAAGCGTTTCCTGTACCTCGTCCTCGATGGCTTGTCGCCGGGCCTCCGGGACACGGTAGGGCCGCTGCTGGACGATGGTCCCCGGTGGTGTGCGGACGTTATGTTCCAAGACATGGGTCCACCCAGGCTGGAGGGAGAACACATCCAGAAACTGACTGGCCAGGTGCTGCAGTTCCGACTTTTGGCCGGCGGAGAGTTGGGGATCCAACATCTGCTTGAGAGTCTGATTTAAGCGCTCAACGAGCCCATCGGTCTGGGGGTGGTACACCGTGGTGTGGAGCTGTTGGACCTTTAGCACTTTGAAGACGTCCGCCATCATCCGGGACATGAACGGGATACCCTAGTAAGTCAGAATCTGGGAGAGAATGCCAACTCAGCTGAAAAGAAGTAACAGCTCCTGGGCTATGGCTTTCGTTGTGGCTTTATGGTGGGGAATGGCCTCAGGATAGCGGGTAGCATAATCCATGATGACGATCCACGTGGCCCGACCAAATCCATCCAAATCTGCTCAGAGGGCACCTCTATGATAGTGTGGGTCCATGCTCTCCTGTGGGCGTTGGGGCTGGCGGTCGCATGCTGCTCTTTGCGGGCACAATGAAAAAAAAGGTGAGCAGAGTCTTGCGGAGACATCTCTCACCTCTGTGCCCAGGGGGGTTATATGAGGAGTGGCTGATGGGGCGCAGGTGTGGCCGTTCAGCCCGTGATGAGCAGATGCAGGTGTGCCTGCTCCGTTTCCAGGGAGACGCCGATGAGAGCTCGGGACCCGTGTCACAATATATATAAGAGTTTTCTTTATTTTCATGACTATGAAAATTGTAGATTCACACTGAAGGCATCAAAACTATGAATTAAAGAGCCACAAAGATGGGAAATCAAAAATTACCTGTATTACAGTGTATGATGTAGCTGTCCATCAGTGTAAACAATGTGCAAAGTAATAAAACCAAAAAGTACACGATTTATAAAGTTATTGGCTTCTAAAGTAAGGAGTTGACTCTGAATCGCTGAAACGAGTCGTTATAGATTTCAAATCTTTTGCCCATCTCTATGTACGTCACTAGGAACACTTTGCATAATAATCACCACCTACCGTCTTGGGAGAAACGGAACTCTGACCTGCCCCACCCCCCCCCACACAGAAGCTCTGGTTGGTGTGATAGCATCATGTCGAGGAGACAGTGTGTTTAAAATTGTAAAGGCAAGTTTGTTTTATTTTCACTGCCAAAGAATTTAGATCAGAAGAACCAATGGCTAAAATTCATTTTTACCACAATAACAGAGCAAATATTTATGTAACTGAGGGAGCATAACCCAACTCTTCCAAGAGAGGGGGCTTAGCCTTCAGCATGTTCCAATGCTGGATAGACCGGCAGTAGGTTACCTAGCTGAGGGAGCACAAAACCCAACTCTCAAAGAGAGAAGGGGGCTCGACCTACAGCCTGATCATGAGAATCAGAAGGGTAAGCATTTGGCGATACTGTATCGATTCTCAAAAATGAAATATTGATATATAAAAAAATAACAATAATACAAGATTAATAGTAGTTGTTCAGTTTTGGGTTCATCTCCCGACCGTTAGAGAGCAGTCTTCATCTCTGAACTTAAACAGTGACAGGAAATACTAGCATTAAGGCACACCATTATCACTAGTGTTAATAGAATTCACTGCCAGTAATGGAGGAAGAATGAATTGTTCCAGTTCCCTCCTCGGTGTACAAAGCTAAAATGTGAAGTCTTTGGGGCTTTTGTGGTAACGTCCGTCACGGGACAATGGCACGGGTGGCACCTCAGTTCCGCTGTTTGCCACATCCCTTGTGAGGAGCCTTCGCGCGGGGCATGGTGGGCTGTAGGGTTGCAGAGCGGCTGCAACTTTCTCTTGTGGTGGAGGCATTTTGTACAGTTGGGGCGGTGCTCGCATCGCTGTCTCTGTGATTCCACGAGGAACATGAAAAAATACCTGAAAACTGAAAAACCTGTGAAATCCAAGTTGAAAAGTTCTAAGAATAGCAGGGTCCACACTGATCCCCTCAGTGGAGATGAATGAGCCCAGAAACATTACCGACGGCACATGAAAGGAGCATTTCTCCCCTTTGACAAATAGTCAATTCTCAAGCAAGCATTGGAGGATGCACAGAACGTGATGAACATTAATTTGGAGAGATTGTGAGAAAACCAAAATGCCATAGAGATAGACAAAGATTAATAAGTTGAGCATATCCCGATGGACGTTATTGATAAGAGCCTGAAAGATGGTGGGGGCGTTAACCAATCCGAAGGGAAGAACCCTATATTCAAAGTATCAGAGGGGCATGTTAAAATCTTCCAGTTGTCTCCCTCTTTAATATGCATGAGTTGATAAGCATCACGGAGGTCAAGTTTGGAAAACATCTTTGCCCCCTGCAGGACCTCGAAGGCCGAGGACATCAGTGATAGCGATTCTTAACAGTGATGTCATTCAGCCCCCCATACTCTATGCAGGGGCGCAATGACCCATTCTTTTTCTTGACAAAAAAACCCCAGCGCCCGCCGGAGACAAGGACAGAACGATGGTGCTGGCTCTAATGGATTCGGATAAATAATTCTCTAACGCCTCCCGTTTGGGAGCTGAAAGGGAGTAGAGCCTTCCCTGTGGGGGCGTGGTTCCCGGGAGAAGATCAATAGCGCAGTCATACGGGCGGTGAGGAGGAAGAGACATGGCTCAGGAACGACTGAAAATCCCTCGCAAATCGTGATACTCCTCCGGAACTCCAGACAAATCCCCTGCCTCTTCCTGAAAAACAGAAACAGAAGACACAGGGGAAACAGCAGAGACTAAACACTCAACATGACATGACATCTTCCAAGACAATATAGACCCCTTAGCCCAATCAATGTGAGGGTTATGGAGCTTTAGCCAAAGATGGAGCGAAAGGAGATCAAAAAATAAAAAAGGAAATTGTCTCTCTGTGGTTACATGAAATGGTAAGAGTAAATGGAATAGTCTCCATCTGTACTCTAGGTAGGGAACTACCATCAAGGGCAAAAAGAGGAGTGGAGTCTCTTAAGTGTGTGAGAGGAATACCTTGCTGGAGCGCACACTCCTCATCCACAAAGTTTCCCTCTGCCCCAGAGTCAATCAGGGTGGAGCAGAAGACTGACGACCCAGCCTAATGGAGTTGCGCCGGAAGTGTAGTGGAGGAACTTGAAGGGATGGCCTTGGTGGTAGTGCTCGCCATTTACCATCTGTGTGACGTTCGTGACCCAGTGAAACACAGGTAGAGAGAGATCCAGTTGCAGTATGTCTTTATTAGGTGTAATCCAAATCGTAACTCAAACAAGCCAGGGTCAAAACCAGAAACAATCCAAATGAATAAACAAGGAAGGGACAGGAAGGGAACAGAATCAGGAAATTCAGAATGTGAGGACTCGGGAGATGAGAATACTGGGTACAGCAGGAAACTGAAGGAAAGGACTCCATACAAACAACAGTAAAAGACTGGTAAATAAAGGCTAATGACTAATAAGTTAAGGCGCCTGGTGCAATTAACAGGAATGCAATTACTGTGATGAAGGGACAAGGCTAGTGGGAATTGTAGTGCCTACGGTGAGGTGCCTAAGGGGAAGTGAGCCCACTAGTGGACACCCAGGGAAACAGAGACCCGACAGCGTGTCAATCTGCCTACTGACAAGTGCTAGCTTTTACCAGACACGAAGAAACAAAGTGCTTGGCGCTAGCACAGTACATGCAGAGACAATTTAAAATCCTCCTCTTGCGCTCCTTAGGCGAGATCCGAAGGCCTCCCAGCAGCATGGGTTTGGAATCCGGGACTGCGGTAGGGGGAACGGAGTTGACGATGGGCGAGGAAAATAGAGCGCCCTCCAAGCGGTGAGCTCGGCGACGTTGGTCGAATCGCCTCTCCACCCGAATAGCTTGGTTGATGAGATTGTCGAGCCGAGTGGGGATCTCGCAGATGAGGACTTTGTCCCTCACTTCAGGAGTAAGCCCATCCAAAAAACGAGCTACCAACGTGGGTTGATTCCAGCCGCTGGTGATAACTAGGATCCGGAATGCGATAGAAAAGTCAGACACGGAGCGCCTGCCCTGCCGGAGAGTGGAAAGCAGTCGAGAAGCCTCCTCACCGTAGGCTGATTGGTCGAAGACCAGAATCATCTCCTCCTTGAAACACGCAAAGCTGGAGATGCAATCCGTCTCAGTCTCCCAGTTAGCCGTTCCCCATTCTCGAGCTTGACTGGTGAGAAGAGAGAGAACGTAGGTGACCTTGGCTCTCTCCTTAGCATACATGACAGGCTGTAGGGAAAACACCACCTCACGCTGGGTTAAGAAGGAGTGACATTAGACCGGAGGATTATTAATCGGCTCTGGTGGAACAGGAGAAACATGAGAGGTGGAAGGCTGAAGGCGCAGATTGTGGGCCAGGCAGGAGAGTTCGGACATCTGAGCGGCCAGCTTCTCAACGGCATGTCGGGCAGCAGAGATGTTCTCATCATGTTTTCTTAGAAGGGCACCCTGGTGTTCGATGGCAGACTGGAACTGGCTGCCACTCGCTGAGTCCATGTTCTGATCAGATTGTTCTGTGATGGAGTAGAGAGGACTCAAACGCAAATGTGGCGATTGCAGTTCTGTACAGACTGTTGTGTCAACAGATGCCTCTGCCATGGGCTGGGGTGCCATGTGCAACGGGCATGCTGCGTTGAGCTCCTGGACAGGACCCCAATTTCAGTGGCATGTAAATTGCCTAGAGTTGCTAGCAGTAAGGTTTGCTCTATAATAATAATAATTGTTTGTTTTGTTTGTTTGTACCCAAACCTTCACTAAAACAGCTGTTTCCTCTACATCCAGGTCCCAAGAGGCCACGAACGACAGTTGGTGATGTGCTTCCTCGCCGCTCTCGTTCTCCTCTCCCCTTGCCAGTTTCCATGCAAAGGTCAACTGGGAAAAGAGCAAGCTCTCCCCTGTGCAGATGATCTCTTTTCTCTGTATGGAGAAGTGCTCGCGCAGCTTACAAACGAGCACACACAGTCACTGCTGAATTGCCAGAGACAATTCGATGGCAAGAGAGTGGTTCCACTGAAACTGTTTCAGATGCTCCTGGGGCATATGGCATCCACGGCAGTGCTCATGCCGCTTCAGCACTGGCTTTACGACCGAGTTCCGAGATGGGCATGGCAACAGGGCACGCTCTGAGTGACCATCACTCTAGCCTGCCGCCAAACTTCACCCTGTGATTCAAGCCCTCGTTTCTATGGGCCGGCGTGCCCCTAGAACCGGTGTCCAGACATGTTGTTGTGTCAACAGATGCCTCTGCCACGGGCTGGGGTGCCATGTGCAACGTGCATCCTGCGTTGGGCTCCTGGACAGGACCCGACTTCAGTGGCATGTGAATTGCCTCGAGTTGCTAGCAGTACGGTTTGCTCTGCACCGCTTCAGGGCCCTGCTGAAGGACAAGCACGTTATGGTCCGTACGGACAACACTGTGACCGTAGCGTACATAAACTGTCAGGGTGGTCTACGCTCCTGCCACATGTCACAACTCGCTCGCCATCTCCTCTTGTGGGGTCACAAGCATCTGAGGTCACTTCGTGCCATTCTTTTCTGTTTCGAACTTTCACATAGCATCTTTAGATTATAATAACATAAATTCAGATACAGATTTTGATTTTCAAATATTTATTATTAAATTGTATTTTTATCGCAAAATGCTAAAAACCCATGACACTTATTATTATTATTATTATTTTTATTTTTATTTATAAAAAAAAAAATGTATATTATTTTTATGAAGTAAATCCATTGGATCAAAATGTTATTTTTCATATTGAAACTGTTGAAAATACACAACATGGTTAATCCACATATGAGAGCCGGTGAACTTGGTCAATATTACTTGTATACATGCACTGGACTAAAAATACATTCATCAGTCATCGCTCTCAAAATAAATTATTATTAACATCTTGTTAATGCTATAAATTTATTACAGCAATAAATAAAATTTCATCATGAACAAAAACATGAACAACATCACATTAGACCACATAAATTCCAAAATGACAATTCCCTTATATTTAACTTCCAAAAGTGCATTCATCTTTGTCATGTTACATTCATGTAGTTGACTAGTACTATACACTGTATAAACAAAAACATAAAATTATGATTAAAACATGAACAGAAAAGCGATTATGAACGTGATATTGCATTGCTTGTCAGTGATCTATGGCTATCCATCTGAAAGCACGTGATGGAGATTCACTATTAATCACAGAAACGGCTTTGCTGGCAAAAGGTGCATGACAATCACATGTGATTTATCATGGAGCCCTTAGTTTGTTTGTTGATCACAAAGTACAAAGTAGATGAGGAAAACTATGATGCCGAGTGTATTCAAAGAACCGCCATTCCTGTCCAGAGTGCATGTAATGGTGCGCTGTGATTGGTTAAATTACTATATGGCATGCTGCAGAGAATTGAGACTGCCATTTGTTGCAGTTTGGAAAGAAAGGGAGAAAACCTTACAGAATAACTCAAATATAGTTAAAATAAAAAATAAATAAAATTGACTTTTACAAAGAAATTTTGGAGCACTTTATACTTCCTTCTGCTGACCAGCTTTTTGAAGATGCTGATTTCATTTTCCAGCAGGGTTTGGCACCTGCCCACACTGCCAAAAGCTCCAAAAGTTGGTTAAATAACCATGATGTTGGTGTGCTTGACTGGCCAGCAAACTCACCAGACCTGAACCTGATTTTGACCTGGTTTTGTAAAGAGGAAAATGAGAAACAAGAGAGCAAAAAAAATGCAAATGAGCTGAATTCCACTGTCAAATAAATCTGGGCTTCCATACCACCTCAGCAGTGACAAACTGATCACCTCAATTCCAACCCGAATTGAGGCAGTAATTAAAGCAAAATGAGCCCCTACCAAGTATTGAGTACATGTACAATAAATGAACATACTTTCTAGAATGCCAACAATTCCTTCTCTTATATGAAGGATTCTAATTTGTTGAGATTTTTTGTTTGTTTGTTTTATTTTTATTTTATTTATTTTTTTGTCGTTGTTAAATGCAAGCCAAAATCATCACAATTATTTATCACAATTAATTAAGTTTCACAATTTGAGTTTTAACTACTGAAATGTACTTTTTCATGACATTCTAATTTATTGAGATGCACATGTGGCTGGTTCTTGCTAAAATATTTGCACTGCAGTATAAACCTAAACAGACGTTATTTTACAAGTAAAGATTTGATCATTTGATCATTTTAAACTAGATGCCATCAGTTTTATTGTACCAACCCTTTTTACAAAGTCCACAATAACCATTTAATCAAAAAAAAACCTTGGACAGTGGCTTCATTAAAGAAAGTGATGCTCTTTTTTTCAGCTTGCTCAGTAACAACAACAACAACAACAAAAAAAAAAAAAACCTTTGTGTCTTTGCTTTTTCCTCCAATAGTTATTTGGTTCTGTAGCCATTTCAAGACAAGACAATCAAAATAGATGCTTTTTTTTCACCCAAATGGACTCTATTATCAGATACACTGATACAAACATGTATTTCAACATCCATTTTCCATATATCTTCCCCAAGTTAATCTATTAATTATGATTTTATGCTCAGACAAGGTTTTTCAATCTATTAACCTGAGCTCGCCAATCTTGTTAAGGTCTGCACAAAGAAGAGAGATTAACGTTTGCTACAGAATATGATTTTAATTACACACATCTTCCATGGCTCGTCAGTGTGAAATTATCCTTCCTTCATTTCATTGTCTTAGACAGAAGAGCTAATCAACAGAAAGAGAATAGAAACCACACCGCTTACAAAACCACTGTTAATCACCTGCCGATAACAGGGATGGAGGACTTACAAGACTGTATGTTGGGAATAAAAAGCTATGAGAGGAGAGGGCTATTGGTGGTGACATCCACAATGCAGCAGAATGTGGAAAATAAATATAATGCACTTATTTATACACAGCTGCAAGTCTGCTCCAGTTAAAGGGTCATATGATGCAATTAAAATGCTTCCTTTCTCTTTGGAGTGTTACAAGCACTTGGATCTGTAAAGTTGCAAAGACTAAGTCTCAAATCCAAATTAATATTCTTTATAAAATTTCAGACAACCACGCCTACCTAAAACGGCTCGTTCTAACAAGCCCCCACATATTTACATCACAATGTAGTAATTTGCATAATGTTCACGCAAAAAAAAAAAAAAAAAAAGGCATAACTTTTATTTCTCACTGTTGACACTGCCACCATGTTGTGGAGTCCCTGTGTGTTTCATTGTGAAAACAAAACTTCTTCATTTGCTTCTAAAAGGGGACACAACTAGAAATCAGTGGTTAAGATGTATTTACAACACTGTTCCAGAAAAGTTCAACCCAAATATTCAGATATGTGCAGCTAATTTTTTTATGGAGGATGAGGACTGTTTCCCGTGATATTAGCCTACAATGCTAGTGTCTGTTTCTATAAAGTGGGGCAGTTTTAACTTTGTAAGGACAGTCTGGTGCTTCTAACTCACAGTCTTTAAGTACATTTTCATATGAAAGGATTTGCCACTGATAATTCAAAAGCGAGTTTTAAGCAGTGTAGTGCTTGTTGTTTGTTGTTTCTCCGCTCACAAATGCAGACATGGTTTTATGTTTACTCAGCGCAATACGTAACGCAACACATAAAAGGCAACTTTCAAAAAGGTGTGGCATAGAGGAACATCAGTAATGTACCTTATATGGAAAATAATGTTTTTATCCTTAAACGACATAAACACATTGCAATACACCAAATACACAGAATAGTGTCCTTTATAATAACGTCAAATGATTCATTCAACCATTCAAGCTTCAATCATTATAACAGTATGGATGTGGATATTAATGTTTTCAGCCACTCTCTGCCAAACTCTGTCTGCTGCCAGCTATGCAACCATAAGATGCTACCCTGGCAAACATTGAGATGGTGAGGCGGTGCTTTTTCAGTCCAGTTATTTTACCAGTGAAAGAAAGTCTATTATTCTGCTTAACATTGCAAACTGGTATTTGTAATTATGTTCATTTTAATTATTTATCATAATAATAAACACACTGATTTGTTTATTTACCAGTAGTGGCCGATGAATCAGAAGTATCTTGCACAGTCCAAGAAAAGGTTTTTTTTTTTTTTTTTTTTTTTTTTTTTTTTCATGTTGCAAACTAAGGTGGATAGAATAACACCAACTCATTAGCTGATGGCTCAAGTGTCACCCTTCTAGTCACTGCATCTCCAATGGCTCAAAAGAGTTTTGCTGCGCCATTACTCTTGAGATTTTTTTTCTAGGAGCAAATCGAAGCAATAATTAAGGAGTATGGCAGAGCCCTAATCAAGGATTCAGGGTAAAATACACAAAGACTTGCTTGCCAATGGATCAGTAGCTATGTTATGAGAAGACTATGCTATAGTGACATACTACAAATTGACTGACAGTTTATCAGCCTGTTAACATAGACTGATAGAGGAATAGGAACTGACACCCATTCAAACATACAACCTAGGAATCATAATGTGGAGAAGCCCAGCCTGCCACCACCCAAATGTATTTCACCTTAAGATAATGCCTGGGATTAAGTAACACTTTTAGTTAGAGTGAGCTTAAATGCCAAGAGACAATGCTAATTCAAATGCTTGAAAGAACATTTTCCTTCATGTGACGTCATGTCTCCCTTTATCTTTCTCTTTGAGTCTGATTGTTTAGGTCCACCCCGGTGCACCTGCATCTCATTGAATGAGTGATTACCAGCTATAGAAAATATGCTGAAATGGAGCATGGAAGGGAAGGATATTCACAAGCAAACATGGTTTATTACCCCTTTACTCTAATTTTGGCATTTGTTTTTTCTCTTTTGTTGTCTTTGTGGTTTAGGGAAGTACAGGTGCATCTCAATAAAATAAATTGTTGTGGAAAAATACATTTATTTCAGTAATTCAACTCAAATTGTGGAACTCGTATATTAATTAAATTCAATGCACACTGTATTTGAAGTCTTTGGTTCTTTTAATTGTGATTATTTTGGCTCACATTTAACAAAAACCCACCAACAAATTAGAATACTTCATAAAACCAATAAAACATAATATAAAAAAATAAATAAACACTTTTAGTGTATTGTTGGCCTTCTGGAAAGTATGTTAAGTATGTTAATTTACTGTACATGTAATCAATATTTGTTAGGAGCTCCTTTTGCTTTAATTCCTGCCTCAATTTGTCGTGGCATGGAGGTAATCAGATTCTCTATGGGGTTCAGATCTGGTGGGTTTGCTGGCCAGTCACGCACACCAACACCATGGTCATTTAACAAACGTTTAGTGGAGGTGTGGGTGTAAAGATGATATCTACTCAGTAGCACGCAGGGCTTTTACCCTTGGTATACACAAGTAACAGACATACCCAAAAATACGTAATTTATTTATACAACAATTTAAAAAAGAAACCATTCGTAATTGTATGCATCATCGAATGAAAACATTAAATGACTACCGGTTTACATTCCAGGGCTAAGAAGAGTGTCACAATCTAGTGCCCCCTAACTGGACAGCGAATGAGAAAAAGGCAATCACCTGATTCACCCCAATAAGGTCATATATCGAACAACACATAATCGCACATGAGATTTACACAGCAAGGGCAAATAACTAGTTTAACAATGTACAGGTGTAATCAAATCAAAATAGACCCTGCACATCAACAAATGAATATAACTACATTAGTTTGATCAGTCATAGCCTTAAAAACAATTCACTCCATTATGGAGGTTAAGACAGTTGACAAAATTTCAACCTAGATGAGCACCCCTTATCTCACGAAGCCGAGAGAAGTGTAAACAAGCAAAATGTCATAATTATATGCATTTATCAAAATTTCACAGCACACTGACGGTCATGTCACTCACGACCCCGCCCACTCGGCGCTCATAATGCACACAGAAGGCGCTAAAGGCGAGATAGAGGCAACCTGCAGTGACACACAAGCAGTGACGCTCCCAGTGGCCAGCGGAGGAAACCGGAACCGTAAATCCAAGCTGCGAGACAAGGTAATGGCAATCAGTCCTGAATAAATACACGTGAATGCCCACTTATTCATTAACAATAAGAATTCCCACTTCCCTCAGTATGAATAAGTATAGCACGTTGATTAATCTCGTACCTGGACCTCTCGCTGCCCAGAGTCAATCACAATGGTTATCACTGCATGGAGTCGTACCTCAAGTCAGTCGGCACAAAGGCAGTCAAACTCTGAAACCTCAAGTCAGTCGGCACAAAGCCAGTTGTCTCTTCACTGGGTCTCTCATCATTTCCGAAGGAATGCATGGCAATCTTCTTATTCAGTGGATCTACCAATCATGATGTACTGCTGTCTCATCAGTAACATTGAACACACCTGCAAAAGAGACTTGCAGGTACACATGCACACCTGGTAGACATTAACCCACCCTCACAGGTTGTCCAACAGTCAGTGTCCTCTTCCCATTTCATTTTCCCACAGCCTTTAATAATGGTCGCCGCGAACATAGTCTCTAAGAGTCAAACGGCCAATGCCATGGAGTGTCCAAACAAGGCATATAACGTGCAGGTGTATTGACACGAGTGACACGCAGGGGGTATCAACGAGAGTCCTGGTTATTACCAGTTGAGCCAGGCTCTAGGGCTGGGTCGTGACTCGTAACTACAAGAGGTAATCTTATCGGGTCAAGCTCAGCAAGAGGCAATATTTCTGGGTTGGGCCCAGTGGCTTCGTGGTCTGATGTAGCTGGTGCATAGGGAAGAGAAGTACCAGTTACCAAGTCCACTGTCTCACAACAAAGACTTGGAGGGAGAGTCTGATATTGGGGGGCAAGAGGGAGTGAAGCTAGTGGAGTAAAGGGCCAGTGATGTTGTCCTTTGTCTCAGGTCAGATGCTGAAGACTGGTTGATCTTTGTGTGGCTGGGCCACCACTACAAAGGGCGTAGGGAGCCTTCCTACATTTTCCTTTGGCTCAACGGCTGAAGTTCCTTAACAGCACCCTTACCCCTGGTAACAGTGACAAGGTTCTGGCATGCCTGTCATAGCTAGATCGGTTCCACTCCTGACGACGTTCAACATTGTTGCGTACGGTGGAATAAGCTTGAAGGAGAGTTCGATGGTGGTTCCTAAACAAACTTTCCACCTCATCCTGATATTGTGGCAGTGCAACTTCATGGAGCACGTCCACTGGCAGTCTGGCATGGCTGCCAAAAAGTACTGACTCAAAAGCACCCAAATCACTAAGAATATGCGCATTAACACTGCATTAAGTCTACGATAATCTACGCAGAACCTCCATGACCCATCCTTTTTCTTTGCTAGAACAACCGGAGCGGCCCAAGGACTTGAACTCTCTTCAACAACTCTCTCCAACTTACCTTGCAGTAATGCCCTCAATTCGGGGTAAAGTTTAGGACGAACTGGTCGCAAACACGTGAGCCCACTTCCGTAGGAGGGCTACTAGTTGGGCTTGCTGGCCCCCGGTCAGGTCCTCACCACACAACGTAAGGGCTGGGTGATCTTCAGTCTGCGTCTGAAGCCAGGGGGCACTGTTGTGGCAACTCTAAGGGGAATGGGAACCTTGCACCCAGCTCAGCGATCTTCCAACACACCACTCCCGCCCTTGGTGATCCAAATCTTCAACTATGACAGGGCAATTAGGCAGGTTGGTGGCTTGTGAGACATGGGCCCAACCGATCAACTCACTGCCAGGGGGTAACACCACAGGTGGTTGTTGCTGGAGTTTAGCTACCCCTTGCAGCTCTACCTCTGGCATCAATGCATTGACGCATTTACTTGGGGCTGCTCGCTAGGACTCATATTACTTGTGTATGTCAAGGGCCCTACCGACTTATGCCAAAAGTGTAAAGATGCTATCTACTCAGTAGCCCGTTACATTGGCAGGTGTCAAATCCTGCTGGATTTTTTTTTTTTTTTTTTTGGTAAATGGGTGCAGTGACTTTGGTTGTCAAAAAAACACAATGGACAAACACCAGCACCCTTACAAAAATTAACCATGGTTTAATTATAGTATTTTTAGCGTGTTGACTACCATTTGTATAACCACAGATTTACTACAAATACCATGAACTATGGTTAATTAGCAAAACAATGGTTAATTAGTGGTCACCATTGTTTAACTATAGTAACCATGTTTTTTTTTTGTTTTTTTTTTACTTGTAGTAAAACCATGGTTGATTTTCTTAAGGGCAGATGATATTGTTCCCCAAATTATCACATACTGTGGAAACTTAACACTGGACTTCAAGCAACTTTGGCTATGAGCTTTTCGACCCTTCCTCCAGACTCTAGGAACTTGGTTTCCAAATGAAATACAAAACTTGCTCTCATCTGAAAAGAGGACTTTGGAGCACTAGGCAACAGTCCAGTTATTCTTCTTCTTAGCCCAGGTAAGGCACATCTGACGTTGTCTGTGGTTCATGAGTGGCTTAACAAGAGGAATGCAACAACTGTAGCCAAATTCCTTGGGATCATGGCAACAGAAAAAAAAATTAGATTGTGAAGGAATGCTAACACTAATACATATTGAAATAATACTGCAAAATCTTTCATAAACCACAGGCACCTTTGGCATCTTTGTAAAGAAGAGCAATGGTGCGGGTGTGTGGCTTTGGTGATGTCATGGCATGATTCTATAAAGGTTTCAGACAATCATCACCACTGGAGGGTGTTACCATAGAGTCAACAGGCTAGTTCAAGATGCAAAGCCGCTGTGCAGACCGATTGGCATGTACACCATCACAGTACTGCAAGAAGAATGGTTGATCAGCATGCACAGCACCAATTCATCTTAAACAAGACTAACTACTGATGCAGCATAAAGTGATCTCTCGAAAATGGAATGAAATCTCCCCCAGTCTATGTCAAATCTACTAAAGGTAATCAAACATGTACAGTCTATTTCTAATTTTACCAGCCTTGGTGCAGCAAAAGCTCCCCATGGTTTACATTATTTATTTTACTTTTTAAGAATGAAAATTCTATACTTAATTTCAGTTGATTTGATCTGATTTGACATTACTTATAATAAAGTTAGGATTTTATTGTCTTCACTTATGAACTAATGAGAACATTGGATCATACAGGGAAGTGTACTTTCTTTAAAATTAATTGCTGATTTTTTGTTGAGGACAAAATTCTACTCATATTTATTGATTGAGCTTCTGAACTATAAACAAGTACCTCTAGCATTTTCCATCATTGTCTGAAGTATAAAAGTAATTGATTGTTCAGAGCTTCTGGCAAAGGGATCCTTCACTACTCAAACCCATTTAATGGAGTGCATTTCCTCACAGTTCACTCATTTCTAGCCAGGTTTATAAATGAATAGGAGCACTGAGTTAAACAACTGCCCAAAGGTATTTCCAATAACCTCTTCATATGTAGTTATGAATTTCAAATGTTTGCCATCTAGACCTGAAGACAGTCTAGCTATTAGAAGTCTAGTGAAAGACCCTTAAGGTTGTCTGATAAAGAAACTGCCCTCTAACAGATCTTGATTTAAAATGAATACATTTTATGGCAGAAAAAAAGATAAATAAATGAAGCTACATTACTGTTCACAATGTGTGAACATTGTTTTATCAGTTGGATTAGTTTCCAGATCCTGGAACATCATTTCAATCAACCGATAAGAACAGAGATATAAATTTTCAGGAAATATCTGTTTTAGATTTAGAATCAGGGTTAGGGGCTTCTATACTCTTGTTAATCAGCTATCATTTCCCTCTGATTTTAGGAATAGATTATGGGCAGAGTTAGGTTTAGGGGGAGGGATTAGGTTAAGTCTATATTGACATTAATGTTGATCCAGGACCATCAAGAGATGTTGATTCAGAACCATCAAAAGATGTTGATCCAGGAACATGTCTTACTTGGCAAAATCACTGCGACCTTATTAGTTACAGTATTTACAACTGGGAAACAGTAAAATGCTTGCTAATGATGTGTTACCGTCATTTAATGTGAACAAACTTGTAGACATTTTGAAATATATCTCTTTATAGTAACTTAAGAATATAAATGGCCAACTGGAGCTGACTCTTTACTTCAAGACAGGTTTCAACACACTGACTGGAGTATGTTTGTTTCACAGGCTGCCTGTGGCTCTCACACGGACATTGATATCTACATCTCCTCTGTACTGGATCACATCAACTCCACCATTGACAGTGTAACAACAGAAAAACAGATAACAACATACCCTAATCAGAAGCCATGGATGAACAAGGAGGTGTGACTTCTGCTGAAAGCCCGCAACACCGCTTTCAGGTCAGACGACGCTCAGGCCTACAGTAAATCCAGGGCTAACCTGAAAAGGGGCATCAAAAAGGCGAAGTACTGCTACAAGTTGAAGGTAGAGGAACACTTTTCCAACTCTGACCCCCGACGCATGTGGCAGGGCATCCAGATTATCAGTGACTACAAGTCAAGCAACTCCACACCAACAGTCACGGACGTCTCCTTCCTTAACGAGCTAAATGACTTTTATGCTCGCTTCAACAGCGACAGCAAGGAGACGGCCACCAAAATCTCAGCCTCTTCAGACCACCAACCTCTCAAACTCACCTCCACAGATGTCCACACTGCACTGAGCCGGATCAACGCATGCAAGGCTGCTGGCCCGGATGGCATTCCTGGACGTGTGCTTAGGGCATGTGCAGAGCAGCTTGCAGGGGTCTTCACAGACATTTTCAACATGTCCCTCATCCAAGCAACTGTGCCTACATGTTTTAAGTCCACATCCATTGTGCCAGTACCAAAACACTCCTCCCCAACGTGCCTCAATGACTATCGCCCCGTAGCACTCATACCCATCATTATGAAGTGCTTCGAGCGACTGGTCCTAGCACACCTCAAAGACTGCCTCCCACCCACACTGGACCCACACCAATTTGCCTACCGCAGAAATAGGAGCACAGAGGATGCAGTATGCACAGTGCTGCACTCTGCACTCACACACCTGGACCATAACAACACGTATGTTAGAATGTTGTTTGTTGACTTCAGTTCAGCATTTAACACCGTCATTCCCTCCAAGCTGACCACAAAACTTGGAGACCTGGACATTAACAGCTCCCTCTGCAACTGGATTATGGACTTTCTGACCAACAGGCCTCAGCATGTTCGGTCAGA